>NC_083648.1:3903794-4008794 GCF_963576545.1 Limanda limanda | reverse complement strand
CATCCCCTCGTCTCCTTCCACTCGTCTCCATCCACTCGTCTCCAGGCTGCTCTGTGCTCCACAGATTGGTCTGAACCTCCTGCTGTGTGTGGAGCTACAGCTGCTCGGACCCACCTGTTCTAATTACATCCAATGAATAAACAGCCTCTCAGTTTTCATCCAAACACAGTGGAAACACAACTTCAGAATAATCTGTGAACAAAAAAACACTTTTTTGATTTTTCTACTCATTATTTTCATGTGGATGTGAAACATTCAGGCGTCTGGAACCAGGCAGTTTTCATATTAAGTCCTAAATGCATTGTAAGATTTAAAGTAACTGAACTTGTCAACAGACTGAAACTAACAGGTTTGTAGAAAGTTAGATGATGTTTAATATATTTTGCTGCATGAAAAAAGATAATTTCATGTATTCGATCCATTTAGTTGAATCTTGTTTGGGTCCAGGTCCGTTTTCTCCTCGTCAGAACTCGACCTTCCTCAGAAAAAGAGATCGTCCCACTGAGGAAAGTAAAATAAAAAGTAATGATCACTTCTTTTCACCAATATCTCAGATCTCCTGTGGATTCAAATCTGCCTCAGCAGCTCATTCAGGTGAAGCTGAGGAGACTTTAAAACCCTCTAATTCCATTAATGATACTTATACTAAACAACACTGATGATTTTCCTTCCTCTAAAGTGGCTTGCAGGTGAAACTTATGTCTCCTTACTATCACGAGCACCTTTAAGAAGCCTGGTAATGTCACCTGCAGCCGAGGTAGTTCTCAGGGATTTCAGCTGTTTGGGTCAAAGGTCACGAGGAGCAAAGATCCTTTGGTTTTCCGTTGTATTGTCGTAGATGTGGAAACAGAGAAGTTTGACATTTTCTACTGAAGATTCATCTGCAGCTGTTTATGAAAATGAAGGATTTTGTTTTTAAGGAGCAAAGTGACACAGTGGCTGGTTCAGGCTTCATGAATTTAATTATAATCTTTGTCAAACATCACAACAAACTCAACTCGTTGCCACGTTTCACTTTTTCCTGACACACATAATTATAATCTGTCAGTTTTTCAAATAAGGATTAAACAAAAATAAAGATATTAAGTAAAATCAATTAAAATTCCCTCGTAGGTGAAAGCTGTTTGGTAAGTGAATGCAGAATGTTGTGATCTCACACGTTTCCTAGAGAATAATTAATGGGTCTAAATTAATAAATTGATTGATTCTAGGGGAACTGTTGAGCTCAGTGTTTGAAGGATTCTGGTCTGATGAAGAATCTTAGAAACAGCTTTTTACTGAACATGGAGAGACTGAAGCGGAGGAGGAGGAGGAGGAGGAGGAGGAGGAGAAGGAGGAGGTGGAGGAAGAGGAGGAGAAGGATGAGGAGGAGGAGGAGGAGGAAGAGGAGGAGGAGGAGGAGGAGGAGGAGGAGGAGGAGGAGGAGGCTGTGACAAACCCAACTCTCTCTTCTCTCTCTCTCTCTCTCTCTCTCTCTCTCTCTCTCTCTCTCTCTCTCTCTCTCTCTCTCTCTCTCTCTCTCTCTCTCTCTCTCTCTCTCTTCCTCTGTGTTTGATGGGATCTCTCCCTCTCTCTCTCTCCCTCTCTCGGAGCAGATCTCGGAGCTGGAGAGGAGAGCACTCTCATCTCTCTCCCTCTCTCTCCCTCTTTCGCTCTCCCTCTCTATGAGCAGAGCTCCCTCCCACCCTCCCTCTCTCCCCCTGTGTCCCTCTCTCTCTCCCTCTCTGAGCAGATCTCTCTCGGAGCTTGAGAGGAGAGGTCGCTCGTCTCTCTCTCCTCCTCTCTTCTCCTCTTCTCCTCTCTCCTCCTCTCTTCTCCTCCGCAGCCTCCCGTCGCTTCACCATGGATCTGTGGACTACATCACTCGCTTGGATTATCTCTCAGGTCCTTGTGCTTCTCTCCAGCTCATGCGGGACATCAGGAGCAGAAGGTGAGGATGCGTTTCCCCCGGAGGAGACTCTCCGGGTCCGGGCTGCAGACCCCCGGACCCCCGGACCCCCGGAGAGTCTCCCTGTGCATGTGATGTTGAATTAGACAAAGTGAGCCACAGGTATTTCTCTCCTTTGGGAGTTACTTCGCACTGGTCACTCGCCAGTGGAGGGGAACCGGTGTCGTTATTTAATTTGAATACAGAATTAACGCTCATGCAACGCCTGCGTGATCTCTGGAGCCAACTTTTACGCACCGTCCGCACCTGTTTTAAACGTTGATCCAGTGTGTGTTGGTTCCAGATGTTTCTGATCCTCAGAGATTAAATGTTTCAGGTGAACGTCCCAGCTGTTCCTGGAGGATTCTGCAAATGGCAGCTGTTGGAATCCAGTGGATTCACTGCGCTGCTGTTTCTGTGTTTTCTGGTTGATTTGGCCTGATCCATGTCTTCACACTCCAGAGATCAGCAGGAGGATGAAGGTGTGAGAGGAGGAGGAGGATGGGGATGGGGAGGAGGTGTTTGGGACTGGGAGGTTGCTGGTTTGATTCTGGGATTTGTGGAGATAAAGAGAAACCGGTCTCCTTTCTTTCCTCTGTAATTGCTGTTGCACACTGTGCCAAAAAGCACCAGGCAGTTTCCCTGTGTGAAAGTGAAGCGGGGGCGTTGCTGTCCCCTTCTCCTGCTTTAGAGAAGAGGAGGAGGAGGAGGAGGAGGAGGAGGAGGAGAGGAAGGGAGGGAAAGAGGGAGATGGAGAGAAACAGGACAAAGTGAGGAGAGAAATGGAGATGACGTATGCTTGTGCCTGATCCAGAGAGATTGCAGAAGTCTTCCATCCTCTTCCCCCGACACAATCATCTTATTTTCTTCAGCCTGTTTCTGGACTTTTCTGCCTTTGCTGCAGAAAACTGTCAAGTGCTTATTTTAACCTGTCACTCGTTCCCACCTTTCTTCATCCTCGCCCATCTCCTCTTCTTCACTGTTCTGTCTATAAAACCTCTTGGTCATTTCAAACTCATCCTGTGCAGTCAGGCGTTTGTGGAGGTCACAGTTTCTGCAGAAATGATGATATTTCCATTTGACAGAAGAGTTTCTGGTTTGAATTCTTCTTGCAATGTAAATATCATATAGATTCAATGAAGAGCTGCAACAAGCCGGTGCAAAATTATTCTGTCTTACACTTTGGATCTCCAACCTTGAAGCTACTTAAAGCAACACTATGTAACTTTCACTGAGCAACAGCGCCCCCTGCAGACACACATGGTCAGGGCTCCGTGTCCGAGCGATGAAGTCATTTTCCTTTAGAGGAAAAATCAGCTGGAGAAAGAACTTTGCATTTAACTGCTCCTCAGAAGTTTTTTCTGAATTCTGAAGTCTGAAGTCGTGCGTTAATGTGCTTTGAAATCAGAATGTGCAGAAAACGCTGTAAACAAAATGTGTTGTTTTTGTGCGTCTGAGTGTTTAAACAACAGCTTGACACCTCAGTCCAATATACTAAGTAAGAGCAAAGAGAAAGGATCCGGTGAGAGACATTTAAATAAATTCAAATGTTAATCATAAAGTGTAGAACGTGCGATTAGCAGGTGAAACAAGTTTAACACGTTCACACCAGAAGCTTCTTTTTAGAGCTGACTGTAAAATCATGGTAATTGGTTTATAATTGATGACGTCAGCAACTCTACAACACGAGTATCAAAGATTTTCGCAGCTAATTTTGCAGATTACGAGGAAACATTCTCCTTATTCCAAGTCAGTGAATCTGCTAAGTGTTGCTTTCCAGGAGAGTAAATGTGGATGTGAAGGAATCCTGATATTCTACTGTATTTTGTGTCGGAGCTGGATTCTGAGTTTCATGTCGACCTTGAGAGCGACAGATTCCTTTTCGAGGATATAAAAGAGGGAGAGAGGAGGAACACTGTGAAGAAAAGACGCAGGAGATTTGTTGTTCTTCATCCTTCCTTCCTCCTCTTCCACTTCTGTGTAATAACATCTCCAGCTTCACCTGCAGCGTATCTGAATCTCTTCCTCTCCTCCTCCTCTCATCACATCTCTCCTGCAGCAGCTTCTCTTCTTTCCTGCTGCTCCCGACTCAGATCGGCTGATAACTCTCCGTCTTCACCTCCCGACTCGTCTTTCTGCTCGTTGCTCTTTTCTCTTCCTGCTGTTCGCTGCCAGCTTCTTTCATCCTCCTTTGTCCGCCCAACACTTCAACACACTCCCTTTCTCATCCTTTGATTGTTCTCTCCATTCTTGCTTTATCTGTCTTCTACCTGGATGTCAGGTCTCCCGCTGCACCTTCCCTGGTTTTCTCTTCCTTCAGTCTTATTCTCTCTGTCCACCTCTCTCTCCAGATTCTCTCTCCTGCTGCTCATTTCTGCAGTTTAATACTTTCCATCTGAAGGTGGTTGTATTCGGTTTCAGCTAACAGGATTTGGAAATATACTTTGAAAGTGTTCAATTTATGGCAGCCGGTATTTTCCTGAAATAGAATTTGACGGTCATATGAAATAAATAAGAGCCGGGCGTTGTTTGCAGCATCTCTCTCTCTTCTCTGCACAAATTGCACATATTCATATAAATCAGTGCCTCTAAATATGTCAGATTCCTTTCATCACAAGCCATGAATTATTCCCTTGGAAATCTGTGAAGACGTCAAAAGAAAAGCTTCATCTCACCAAGTGGAAGAAAGGGAAAATAACAACTCTTCAATCTGTTGAATGAAATATGTAAAATGATTATTAAGACAGAAAAACTGCAGCTTTCATCATATTATAGGTTGGCAATCATTTCAATTTAGTATTGGACCAATATGTAAGATTTCTATTGGCACTGTTTTAGTTGGAGTCAGTTTCTTTACATGGAAACTCTCAGTATTTCTCGTTCTCTCTCTGTGTATCTCATCCAGCCGTGGATGAATCTCGGCTGCAGGTTTTAAAAAAGGGCTTCACATCTCCATCCTCACTGAAGACGGTTCACAGGTACAAACTGAAAGCAGAGTGGAAATACTGGGTCTGATGACTACTTGATGAGGTTCGAGGAAGCCAGCGTGTGAAACAGAAAGAATATGAGGTGATATTTACCAGGAAATAAGCTTTCAGCAGTTTGTTTGTTGTGATAGTTTAGTTTGATTGTCTGTTAGAAATCTTTTCCTAGATCCAGAACATTTTATTCAAGCAGCGGTTGTGCGGCTGCAGCTCAGGTGAAGCAAAGGTTTTGGCCATTAATCAAAGTGCCGGTGGTTCAATCCCCAGCTGCTGTGTGATGTGTCCTTGACCAAGATCCTGGCCCTTAAATTATTCCCCCCAAAAAACAAAGCATCAGCCGAAAACAACACAGTGAAAAGCAACTCGGAATCTACAATTCTGGCGGTTTTGTTCTCAGGCAAAGTGATGATTTACGAGCGTTAGCAACAGTCTGTATAAAAATGGAAGTAGACTCTGGCTCCAGGAAGTGAAGCCAATGTAACAGGGCCTCAAACCTGTAGTCTCTCGAATCACCAGCGGGATCACAAAGACTTCATTTGCTCCGGAACATTTTCCTGAACTTTGCCTGCCAGCCGCCTTGTAGACTGTCCTCAGGCATGTAGGACACCACCAGGATTTATTATCCAGTACATTATCAGATACAATGTGAGAGGGAACTATTTTCAGAGTAATCCCCCGTGTGCATGTTTTATAGGAACAGAATGTCATGGTGGGTTGTTGCTCCTGTAAACAGACGCGTTGGCCTGCCTGTCTGCTCAGAGACTTTTGACTGTGAACTATGAGAAAGTTGGAGCTGACCCCCCCCCCCCCCCTCCCACACACAATGGCACAAGGTTTTTCCGCTAGTATGATAAACCTACATAACGACATTGATTTTTGACGATTCAGCAGAACCCCAGATTAAGGTTCATAGAGGTTTTTTCAGAGTTTTTTCAAAATTCTTGCAATGTTAAATCATAATTTACCCAATTTGGGCTTAATTTCAGTCACTTTGGAGATCTGTCTCCGGAGCCTGTTTCTGTGTGTGTAGGTGGATGGAGTGACGGGGATGAAGTAATGAGCTTCCAGTGGAATCATAGAAAGAGAGAAGGGAGAGAGAACACTGTCACAACACGCTGTGCCCAGTCGTTCTGGGTCTAAAATGAATCTTTTGATGAAGAGACTTTGGTGTGAAATTGGTCTCCTGCTTCTCCTGTGATGAGTCTGTGTGTGTGTGTGTGTGTGTGTGTTACTGTTAAACGTTGGTGCTAAATGGCGACTCCTAAAAGCAGCTCTTGTTGTTTTCAAAAGAATTCAAGTGTGAGAGGAAGAAAAAAATCCCAGAGGAGATGCAGCAAAGTCAGAATCGAACTTGAGCCTCGGTACATCAAGTTATCGTTGAGCACGAGGTTCTTACGCTTACGTTTTTTACTCTTGTGTGCGTTGCGTTTTCACGGCTTCTTTGCTAAAACTCCAAGCCTTTGCAGCTGGAGGTGACACTGACGGAAGCAGCGGGGGGGGAATTAACTGTGACAGGTTCCTAAAACAAAAGAAAAAAGAATATAGACCGTTCATGATGCTCAGAGGAAGCAGAGACTGGGCTGAGGAGAGCTCACCGCTGTAAAGCTACTCCTCTCACATTGTGATTCATCGGACCAATTGTTAATCTAAAAGTGCTGAGTCGTGCAGCTTTAAAAAGGAATGCAGACTTCCCAGTCCTGCATGTTGTGCACCAAACTGTACCCAGAGGAAAAGAGAATGAAACTCTCCCAGGAAACAATTAATTCAGTCCATTGATCTTCATAGTGAAGCCATTAGATACGGAAGCCTTTACATCCGTGATGTCAAATTTAGCTTGTGAAATAAAAAATGAGCTCAATATAACTCATGTAAGAACATGAGGTGGTCGTGAAATCGGCGGATGTAACATGGAATCTTCAGGCGCTATTGACGGAGGAGGATTCTGGTTTGGATCAATAAGGAGAGGAACTGGTGTGTTTCTCCCTGGGAGGGAGGCAAGAGAAGCTGGGAAGAGATGAGATGAGAAGAGATGAAACTTTAATGTTCCTCGTCAGGCGGGGGGGGGGGAAGTGGGTCAAACCAACAAACAAAAAAACCTAGATACTGTAGATATGTATCAAATACGAGGAAATCATCCTCGCTGGGAGCAGCAGTGGCGTCCAGCTGGGTTTGAGTTCCGTCAGATTTCATGTCTCAGATGATGAAGCAGATGAGGAATGGATGGTTCAGTGAGACTGTTTCTTCATTTCAGTTTTATCTTCCCCTTCATTGGTCGAACGGAGATATTGAACCAGCCCACTCACCTCTCGACAGGAGCTTCTTCTCTTTGTCCAGGTGTCTGATGTCACATGGTAGTGATGACGATGGTCCTCACAGCTGGATTTACAAGTTCTGGATCAGTGGGTCCTGAGGGGAACTTTCACCCTTTAAGGATAACGACTGGACGGGTGAGATTCCCTGGTATTTACTCAAACTTTTGGGTAAATCAATGCTTATCAGATCCACAGGGACCTTTTCTAAGGTGAAGATTAAACCCTTTAGATGATAGAGCGATATTTTGCTTTAATAACTCAATTACAGTCGAGGGCTTGGATTGAAAGGGACACACGATTGAGGAATGTTGTCACTCGACGCTGCATTGAGCCAAATTAAAACTGAAGAACTCTTCACCTTGTTGTGAAAGCTTTTGGACCCAGAGGAATATCTGCAACTTAAAAATCCATAAACAGAAACAAAAGAATTAAACCACAGCTCCCTGAAACCAATAAGTTGTCCTTCAACCGTTCCCTCCCCAGCGAGCCCACCTCTGCTACATCGTTCTCTTAATAACCGTACACAACTTTCTCTCTCCTCATGTCATTTGTATCGGAGCTGCGCCAGCGCCGGGGGCAAGGTCGAGTCTAAAGCTGTTTATCAGGGTAAATTTAAGGAGTGAAATAAATACGTCCTGAGAGGTTTCATATTTGTGTTCCCTCGCCTTGGCAGTAATTCAGCTTCTGAGCCGCAGACGTGAATCAAGTCAAACTGCTTTTTCTGTTAAATGGAGACACTGAAATTCAAGTGTGGACGTTTGAAGACAAAATCAAAACTCAACGGTGAAATATAAACTTTCTCCTGAACGCTCACAGGTTTACGATGTTCTTTACGACATCAGAGGACATAGAACATGAAAGACTAAATATCTCGGGAACGATGAGTGAGAGATTCTTTGTTTTGCTGCCTTTGTGGAGACGTAAATCCATAATGATTAAACCAATACTGGATGTTTCCTGTGATTATTTATCCATTTCACCGTGTTACAATTAGAGGCTGTGTTTCCGTGGTCACTCAATTGAATAACATGAGATTTGAACCCATCTTGTTACGCATCACAGGGTTGAGGTCACACAATCGTTGTTACACCAGGAAACCAGGTCAACCATGGCTGAGACTCCTGAGGGTTAACTGCATTTATACACAATAAATAACACAACCTTTCTTCACCACGTTGTTGACGACACACAAACAGGATACACAAAGAAACATCTCGCACACACAGTTCTTTTAATACTGATGCAAATCAACCCAGATTAAAGCAGACTTGGCACTTTAAGGTCGTATCTACTCATTTATTTCTCCCATCGTGCTGAAAGCTCGGAAAATGTCCAACTGATGAAATATTGATGGTCTCTGGACTGTGTGTTGTCCCAAATATGCCCAAACTGCTGATGATTCTGCTCTTAAGCTGCCTGCGTCTTTTCATTAGCGTTGATTTTTCCCACCCTCATTATGTAAAAGCCTGATAATTAGACTGGTCTGTGTTTCATCACGTGAAACGGTGAAACCAGGCTGCCAGCCAGTGTCTCTCTCTCGTTTCTTTGTAGACTTTAATTTAAAGTTTCTAGTCGTCTTGTTGTTTTTACTGATACCTCTTCCCTGGCTTCCATCTTGGCTCTAATGGCTGCACCTGTATTTTCCAGCCCTCGGTTCACCCTATAGTGACAAGAGGGGAGAACGGCTGTAGTTTAAAGTCCATTAGCTCACTGCAAACACCAGATGTCCTGGACTGATGGAATTTTCACCATGTAGCCTACTGAGCTTTATGCAGACTTGTACAGATATGAAAGATACAAATATTTATATAAGGACGGTTGAGGGAGGAGTTCAACCCCTTCATCGGAATGAGCCTTTCACAGACATCAAATTCTGTGTTTGCCGATATGACAACTTAGATTTTACATAATAAACGATGCAGAAAAGATTCGCTTTTAAATTTACATTTAATTAAAGAGGTAGATTATCAAGCATCAATTAAATGTCTTTGACTTTGTTAACAACATGTTAGGAGTCATTGACAATTAAAAGAATATAATCTTCTGAATATTGGTGTAAAGTGTAAATGCTGTAAACCTCTTAATGATCAGCTGTATTCATGACGTTATAGTGATGAAATTTAGTATTTTCTTTAGTTAAGACACTCTATACACAGAGGTGAGAATACATCTATATCTATTTATATTTGTACAGTTTTCAAAAAGCAATATATAAAAGTGATCAATGTCCTAACCTGCTGAGATGAGAACTGAACATTTCCCGTCCAGCAGCTGAAGTTAACTCTGCAGAATCGGTGCATGTGCCCAGTTGTTCTGATTAAACTCTGAACTGTCATTACGGACAGGTAATCACATTTTCTTTGCCGTGAACTCGGTGACCGGCGTCTCCGCTCATTAGGCGCCGAGATCTGCACGGTTCGGTTCTTCATACGCTGAAGGAACGCTCTGATTATTAGTCCGCTGCCGGCTGTGGGGGGATTTTAATATGAGTTACAGTAAATTACTGAGATGCTGGGGGCTGAATGTCAAAGTCAGGGGCGTTATTACTCAGCCAATGACTGTGAGTGGGTGCCTTTAGAAATAAGCTGGTTATTTAAGATGAGGGAGCTCCAGGGGAATATTAGGAGCGCTTGTTTAAATATCAGAGCTCATGAAGAATCCCTCATCTCCTCCAGGATTAATCCGGTAAATAAAATGCTGACGAGCCGGTTTCAAGTGCCTGGTGGAGATTCATTGGCGTTCTGTGAGCTGTTGTTTTGCACCGAGGAGAACAAAGCCATCGCCGTTCTGTTTGACTCTGTGGTGAAACTCTCTGTAAAACGCCCTCTTCATGATTCATGATGGGGAACCGTCAGCGTGAGTCAGGATGAGGAAAACCGAGGATTAGTCCCCTTCATCCTTCTTCCTAAGTGTCACTTATGGAAATGTGTGCAGGCGAAGTGGAGCCGTGATGAAGTCAAGGTTACAGAACTAACGTGCAGCCGGCAGTCATGAATCTGTGTTAACTAACCCAGGAACCGATAGTTAAATGAAGCTCTGACAGACGACTGCAGTCCATCCATTCCATATCAGGACCCGAGGTATTTGTTCACGGCCCCGGAACAAGTCTGGCTCCCAAAAAAATGAAGACATCCATCATGTGGAGCTGTCGCCATCAGAGATGACTTGTTGCTGCTTCAAATATCAGCTCCCTGCTGCAGAGGTCATGATACTCCATCACTTTCAGGCACTAAACTCTAACAACAAATGGATTTTATACTTACAACTCTATTTGCAGGAGTGGTTATGACGGCGATAATTCCATATTATAACGGGGGGCATTAAACTTACCAACTGTGGCTGCATTAGTTACCAAGGTCACCATGCTCTTTCAGTCTCTATTACAGTGGAGATCAGCCTCAGTCCAGACAGATTCTCCACACAGAGGAGAGACACTTTGATTTTCTTCAGAGACAAAGACGATTATTCTAAATAAAACCAAACAAACCAGACTTAAATACACGTTGTAAAAAGGAAACATGGATGAAACATGGGGATCTTGAATGTCAAACTGTCTGTTGCACAGTTTGTATCAAGAGTTGCAACTAGGGATGCACATAATCATCTGTTTGACCCTTAACTGGCAATAAATACAAGACAATTGAATCAGTAAAACATTCGATAGTATTTACTTATTAATGAGTTACGCTTCCTAATTCTGTCCTTTATCAAAACTCCACATTAACCCACCAGAACGAAGAAAAGACCAGGTGTCCTCTCTTCTGACGACTGATTTGGACCTGCTCTGTTAATGAGGGTTGATTATTGTGATTCTCCTCTGAACATGAACACAGTTCAATCTCAGGAGGGACAATTAGAGTTACAGCAACTTCTGCCTGCTTGCTGAGGAGGGTCAAAACTTTATGGATGTTTTAACAGACCACGCCTGCAACCAATGTGATGGGATTTCTCTCCGTTCACAGGAGCTGCAGCTACTGAATGTGAGGAGTTGTGAATTCTCATGTTTTGTTGTTCATGCTGCAGTTTGCACACGTACAAGTGAACCTCTCCTTATAAAAATGCCCCTTGTATTTTTTGTATGTATGAAACACGTCCATTCTAAATAGTAGATTTTATTCTTGAGGGTTTATCGGTGAGAAAAGTGGTTCATAGTGTGCCTCCTTGGTTGAAACTCTGACCTCTTATCATTCAGATTCTTCTTGTGACATCCCATGATTCCATTTTATGAACAGTTATCTTAAGCTTTCGACATTAGCAGCTCTCGTTACAGAACCCCAAGCTCCCTGATTGGATGTCTCCTGCCGCAGTGGCTTCAGCTGACTTCTTCCTAAAAGTTTTTTCGTTTCCCCAGGAATATACTTTGCAAAGATATTTTCTGACACACTTCTCAATCGTTTCCACTGATGACTCAAATGGGAGAGTTTCGTTCCAATCTAAGTTCTCCAGCTGAGAGTCATGAAATATTAACTGGATTTTTACTTCCAGAACCAGGGGGTGTCTGGAATATATTGAGATTAATGGCTTATTATGACATGTCTTCCCCATCAGACATTTAGCATGAATGAAAACCTTAGAATTCACTGTTCCACCCCGTTCTCCGTCTTACTGCCGGTTATCAGTGAATAAAACTGTAACTACTGCATCACTAGAAGTCCAGCCCAGACTCTTAAGGTGTCCACTCCACACACTGAGATATATGCTGATCACAGTTTAATGTTACCTCCGCGGTGTGTTCTTTATGAACCTGGTGACCACAGCTGTGCCGCCCGGTGCTCCGGTGTTCCACAGCCGCTGCTGATGAGAAGAAGCAGGGCCGGTCGGTTTGTATTAGAGAGGAGGACGGAGCCGAGTCGGTGGCCATTAAAGGCGGAAGGGTAAGGCTGTATTTCAACACAACAAGAAAGAGCTAAATCAGAGCTAAGCACTCTGAGGTGAAACCGAGGAGGAGGAGGAGGTTGGACAGTGAGGGAGGGAGAGGAGAGGGAGGAGGAATATAAAGTATGAGGGGAAAAAGTTTTAGGGGTCAGGAGTCTGGAGGCTGTCTGGTAGTATTCCCTCTGTGTTCCTCACAACTGCAGTGACATTTTCAACTTCCCTTCCCATTTTATCCCTCACTGCCTCTGCTGTCTGTGCACGGGCCAGCGTCTGCAGGAGACAGAGGAGGAGGTGGAGGAAGATGACACCGGGGGACGACAGGTTTGATGAAACGCAGACCAGGGACAGAAATAAGGGGGAGGGGGGGGAGGAAGGAATCGAGGGAAAGAAACCGACAGGTGGAAGATGAGGATTAGAGTGAGAGGAGGAACGAGGAAGAGGAGGAGAGACAGATGATAAGAAAGTGTGTCTCGCTAATAGTTTCCCCTGCTGTGACATTCTCAACTGCCTCTACGATTTCACCCCCGCTGGCTATAAAAGGAAGTGTGAGAGTTCTTGTTCAGCTTTGTGGAGTCCTATAGTTCTGGGTTTCTACAAGACAGCACTGGTATAAATATTAATGTCTTTCTCCCCTTAAAAGTTTAAGAAACATCTTTTCTCTATTGGCTGGAGCCGTCTTCTCTTGTGTCAGAGCTGCCAGGAGAAGCCTGGGGCTTGTTTCCATGTTGCAGCCCAGATGCAGTGGGACCAGTTCACTGGAATGAAGGGACGCTGAGGACACTGCATCATACTGGTCAACACAAAGACCTGCGTAGTTTCAGAGTGGTTTGAACAAGCTTAGTCGAAAGTGTTACATCCCAATGTAAACCTGTCATATCAGGATAAAAATATAGGTTAATAAAGCACATTTTGCGATTTAATTACCAGGTAAAACAATTAGAGAGGTTAAAGGGTTTGATTATTTTATTTTAAGTTCTTGATTTGATGAAATATGAGGGTAAACACACCATTGATTGTTTCAAACTGTCGTGTATTCACTAGAGTTAATGATTTTAGCATGTGTTTAAATACAATGCCAGGCTGATATATATGATGCTTATCTTCGTGCCTCTCAGACATTCCCAGAGAGTCCTCCAGATGTTTATTCAAGAAGGTCTCTCTCCCTTTGGAAGGACCTTTGACCTAGGGAATGACCTCTGACCAGCAAATGGATGGGGGTAAAGGGAAGGTCCTTGACCATTGCATTTTCATCTTCATGTACAAAACACCTCCTTATTTAGGCAGAAGGCCTTAGGTGGGATGGCATGTTACCCAAAGTCGTGGGCGGAACTAACCTCTCTATATATTTTGTGTGAGACCACGTCTAGTCAGACTTCACTATTTGGCCTGGGTTATTTCTCCGAGTTCTAGAGCTCGTCTTGACCTGTACTACTTTGTGTAATAAACATTATTATACTTGTAAGTACTAGGTCCGCATTCCTTTCCTTCATCATCAAACTTCTACAACACAGCGACCTCTCGGATGCCCAGAATATACATCAACACCATTATCACAAAAGGCTGCTCTACACTTAACAATCTTGATGTGATTATATCCGGCACACAGCAAAGGCTGTAGCTCCAGATTTCATGCAGAATCCTGCCGGCCTGCAGAGGATTGTAAAAACCTCTCTGATGTTTTAACAGACCACTGACATGGGCTGGATTTGCGTTGGATGCTCTGATGCTTTTTATTTCATGAAAAATATTTGTTTAATTTTGATGAGGTGATGACTATATTATTAATATACTAATTATGTCAAAATACACTTGAAACTGTTCAATAAATCCCTTCAAACTTTTCCCTACGTATCTGTTATGATGGTGGTTGGTTGTGGTTGGGTGGAGTCATATCTTTGCGGTCACATCCTGGCACTGTGATAAATTATAACCCCCCGTAACCTGACAACAAAAAAATGGAATTTCTGTGAAGTGCATTATCGCTGCAGAGATAAAAAACACTCGAGGCTCCGGAGAAAGATTAAATTTGAGACAGGCAGGGAACAAATGTGTGTAATACTGGTCTGGAACATTGCTACCTCCAGTCCTCGGCTCCCATACCCGCACTATCTCCAGAACCAGCAGCTTTCTGAGGAGGAGGTGCAGTGGAGAGGAGGGTTTATCAGTTTTATGTGATATCTGGTGTGAAGGATGATATCTCTCTCTTTTTTACCCCATGTAAACCGAGTGGGCTTCGGTCTATCTTTACCAGGGTCAGTGTTTGAGGTTCAGTGTGTGCTGAGAAGAAGGTGACCAACCACCTGAGCTGTGCATTACCTGAGGTCTCTTCTGGGTTTAACCCCCAATTATTCAGAGCTTACAAAGGTTCAGCAGCTCAGGTCAGAAGTTCAGTGTCAGTTCTTGTCTCGACAACTTTTCTACGACGTAAACTCTTCTCTTGGGCTTTTTAAAGAAACCTCAGCAGCGTTTGTGTTTCCAGCCTCAGGAAAAAGCTGAGCTGTGAGTGTGTGAGCGGCAGAGGAAGATGGAGAACATCAAATCCACTGCAGAGAAGATTTTTCTAAAGGAGCATTTATCTTCTAATGTCTCCTGAGGGAGGACGGCTGTAAAGTCAAACTAAGTAGATGCTGTGACTGCGGCTTCTGGTGTGGTTTATTGAGCTGCACACACACACACACACACACACACACACACACACACACACACACACACACACACACACACACACACAAACACACACACACTTTGAAAGAGAGATTGTCTTTTGTCACAACCTCTAGTTTCTTTCTTTGGTGCTGCGTGTGTTCGAGCTTCTGTGTGTGTGTGTGTGTGTGTGTGTGTGTGTGTGTGTGTGTGTGTGTGTGTGTGTGTGTGTGTGTGTGTGTGTGTGTGTGTGTGTGTGTGTGTGTGTGTGTGTGTGTGTGTGTGTGTGTGTGTGTGTGCAGGGAGGATTTGTGGTCTCTGTAGACCGGCTGTTACAGTGAAGGTGTCTCTCTTTGGTCGGGTGTGATCTTCACGGCTTTGCTGTTCCAGTGGCTGCATCTGGCCTCATTTCACACGACACACGTTTCCCTTCACTTGAACAATATCTCCCAGGTAGATCTCTTCTTCCTAGTCAGCCAGAGACAGGTTCTCATCGACTAGCGTTTTAAAATGTGAGGACAAGTTTATTTGCAATAGATTTTATTTAGTGGTTTGTTGCGATGTTCCCCCGACCCCACTGTACGACACTGACACATGCTTGACTCCCAGTGTTCCCAGTGAACACGTGTTACTGATCACATTAATTAAGGTTGTGCACTATTAAGAAAGAGCTTTAACTAATTTTATTGGTAAGACCTATGTTCGTTAGGCAATTAAAACATCCATAAAGTTTTTACTGTCATCATAGCAGCTAGACTTTGTCATAGCTTTAGCTGCAGGTGTTTATGTTGCTGTGACGTTGATGCATCATTGTCATCACAGCTCCCACCAAAGATTGATCTAATTCTGCAGGAAACACTGACTTGAACAATCTCAGTCACCTGAAGGGTCCACAACTGCTGATTCATCAAACTTCGACTTGCAGGGAGCGTTCCTGGGGTCCCTCCAAATAATAATACTTTACTAAGCTAGCAGTCAGGTTTGTGTTACTGCAGAAACACTCCATCCTAAATCTGACTTTTACCAAAGGTGTAATTTATCTTAAATCCTCTGTAGAGGATACTTTGTTATGGAGGCGGTAGTTCCTTTATAAGAAAGAAACTTCTGCCAACCATACTTCTGTCTGGGGTATTCTATACTGTATAGAGTAGACACATACATCTGTGTAATATCTATCAGCAGATACATTTAATGGCAGTTGGATTTTGGCCAAAATCCCCATCCTGTGTTCTGTTTTGCTTTTACACCACAAACGCTCTGAAACCCTGTTTTCAGGAGGTGTAGGAGGTAAATGAACATTATTTATGTGCTGCTGTTAGTGACCACTCAACAACTCACACTGACCCATTCCCAGTCACACAGCACTTCTATACATTACATCACATTCCAGCAACAGAGCCGTCACAGGTGATTTAAGGTTTAGTTTCTTGCCCAAGTAAACTTTGAAACACAGCCTAGAGGAGCTGGGGATCGAACCACCAACCATCTGATTAATGGCCGATCCGTTCTGCCTCCTGAGCCGCAGCCTGGAGGTGCAGCTTCTTGTCTCGCAGCAGACTTTGATTGACAGCTTCCAAGTCAGCCAAACAAATGACATCAGAGTCTGTTTGGAACAGAACTGAAGAGCTCGAGTGTGAAAACATCTTAAGAACAATAACAGATCAAACTGATACTGTATCATAAAAACACAAACAACTCCCAGAGGACATATGGTCTTACACCAACACATTCAGCAGATATTGTGTTGATAAATTACTCGACTCCCACTTCCAATCGCCCACTGCCCCTTTACAAAGAACCACAACCAGCAGAAGGTGCACTGTGATGCTCCGGCTGCTGTACGATAAAAACAGTTTGTGGTAAAAGCTCCTCTCCTGGTGCAATGCAGAGTTTGGAGTTTTATGAATCCCCTGTGTCCAATTCAGTTTTTCATTTTTTGAAATAAATTAGATTTGCAGAGTTGCGCCGATGATGCAAATGTCCTTGTGCCTCCAATTTTATTTGAATGATGGAACAGAATTATACTTTTTCGCAGTTTTTATTCTACGGAAAGACTTAGTGGCCTGCTGCTCTTTATTAAGAGACATTTACAGGCAAATGTATTCAGGTTATTTACTTAGTGCAGCTGGTGGATTAGTAGATATTCCATGATGCAGATCTCCCTCTGGAGCCATTGGTGGGATTGATGAAGCCTGTGAATCTGCATAATTCTGGCTTTGTGATTCAAAGGGAATGTTTTGGTGCCTCAGCAGCGTTTGAACTGAATCCTGATGAAACTCGTTTCATCTCCTGTCTGTGTTCAAACCTGACACTTAGAAGATGTAGAGATTCTAAATGCTGCTGTGATGATTTGGCTCGTGGCTGTTTTGATCACTTCATCTGGTCGGTGCCCGTCTCCCACTCAGCCGCCCACGCCGCTGCTCGGCGTGACGAGCCTCGGCGAGGAGGACGACTGTTCTCGCCTCTCAGAGCCGGCGCTACATTAGTGCTGCAGAGCGCCGGGTGCATTAAGATGCTGCTTGTATGGATTTGTGTGTGGGCTGAATTCTTGCATGCATGGATTGTGCAGAACATAATGAGCTGATTATGTGTTTTTTTTCTACTTGGATAATGTCTAAAAGGCCAGAATGAAATAAAATCAAGCAGGAGTGTGTTTGATGGATAAACAACAAGCTGAGCATTTCACTTTTAGCAGCTGTTACACTGTGTAGTGACTGAGGAAGTCGGGCTTGAACAGGAAGAAGGTTCTGAGTTTGTACCTCTTCCCTTGTTCAGTGTGGAATTTGCATGTTCTCCTCTTTCTCCCACAGTCCAAAGACACTTAGCTCAGATTAATGAGAGTTTTATGATTCCTTGTAGGTGTGAGTGTGAGCATCAGCCATGTGACAGACCTGGTGACCTGCCTCTCTCTGCCATGGCCTCCGGGCCGGCTGTGACTAGGGTTACTTTCCAAGGGAATATTAAGCTCGGGAATTTGGGGAATTTTGAAAAAAAAAAAACTATGCAAATTAAACGCTGAGCAACAAAAACATCATTCAAAACTCTATTTTAAAGATGTATGGAACGTTGAGTTTCAACCCTCCACTGTGCATTCTTCCATCACATGCACAGATAATTCCCAGCATCCTTCACTCTACAGCAGGGCTATTGAGGCCTGCTGTAGTGTGCAGGACTAGTCAGGTAAGTTTCAATGATATTACTCGGGAAAATATATTAGCATCCTGATTGAGGATTGTTCATCTGTTCATCTAGCCTATTTCCATTCATTTATCCATCAATTGTAAAATATTTTTACAGACTATTGCAATTGTTTGGCTAACTATTTATATCTCTGGCATTGCATTAGTGTTTTTTTACAAACTTTTTTCTCATCTTATTCTACAGAACAATGCCACGTGCACTCTCTCATCTGTGGAGACATTTCACCCCATCCAATGTAGAAGGAAAGGCTGAGTACATTTGCAAATACTGTGCAAAGACCTATGTCAAGAATGACACAACGATGCAGAAGCATATAGTCAAGTGCCCAAAGTTTCCTCAGGGCTCAAATCAGCCTATGACACAACAAAATGTTTATATTTATGTCTGTATATGACAAGGTAAATACAGTTAGTATAAATTACCAACAACATTTCCAGTTTATTCCCGTTATTTCCTGTTAATTCCCGTATATTCCCGTTAATTCCCGTTAATTCCCATGGAAAGTTTCCAACTTTGAATATTCCCGGAATTTTGCAACCCTAGCTGTGACCCTCAAAGGAGAAACGTGGGACGTATGAATTGAGTGTAAGAGTGAAGACATAGCAAGTGGACATGAGGACTTTCTGGTCTGGGGTTCATTGTGGTCAGAGGGACGGTCGATAAGCTGCTGCTTGTTGAAATCCTCCTCACGACACACGATAGACATCAATAAATGAAGTTGTCTGAAAGAAAAAACAACATAAGGATTGCAGTAATGAATGTAATGAGTGGCTGTCACTAACTGCTCGTGCTCTCACTGAGCAGAGTCTTCACAAGCTGGAGAGACGTGCAGCTGAAGCAGAGACGATAGCACTTTGTCACTTTGTAAAGAAAAACACTACAAATACAGATTATCTTCCATCCACTTATTTTTCTTTTGAACATCCAAACACACAGAAAACAATCAACAATTAAATTAAAACTATTAAAATAATCAAACACAAGATTCAAGTATATAAACACATCACCTGTATCGACCGGTTTGTGTGTTTACACCAGCGTTTGAGTTTCATCTTCTGTATTTTTCTTTTGTTGTTGTTTTATCGATCACAGCTGCAGACTGGACTTTATCTCAGTTTTACTAAACCGACCTATTAGACTTCATGAAGTAAACTTTATCAAAGAAATACTCGGTTCACAGTTTTTTAGAATTGATGATGAAGGATCAGAATGAAACGTTTCACATCTTTTCTCTCTGACTGTCTGAAAACCAACCATGTTGATCTAATGAAGACGTGAAAGTTTAATCGTTCTATTTTGAATGCTCCCTCTGTGTGTCAGGACCAAGCTCTAAACTCTCGGGGTCAAACCTGGAGGCAGCTGTTCTGCACATTAGTAGAATGGAAATTTACATTTTTTCTGCTTGAGGATGATTGTTCGTGCTCCGGAGCAAAAACAACCAGCGCTGCAGCCTCATTATCCGGCCTCCTGCGATGTGCTGCGAATGGAGAAATGATTCTGCCGGGCTCCTTCTCTGAAGCACTGAACTCGGGGGTTTGTGTGGCTTACAGAGCTCTGAAGTGCGGGACCTCCCGTGCGCTGCTGTTTGTTGAGGTGATGGATGGAGCTCATCGGTATTCAGGCTCTCCGGTGTGGGCACTTTGTTATTCAGCAGAACAGTAAAGAAGTGGACAATGCAGGTGAATGAGCCGTGGCCTCCCTCCCTGTCTCTGGCATTAGTCTGCCGTGACACCGGTGATTAAATGCATTTGATGGTGTGTGTGTGTGTGGTGTTTTTTCGATGCTGTCAAACTCACCATTTGTCACCCGGTGCTTCATGGATGGATGGATTGGCCGGAAGGTGATGAATGGCCGTCCACAAGGAGGTTTGAGTTGAAATGAAAAGATATTTCTTGTCACATAACGGTTTCCCGGCCCTGCTGAGGTTTGTGCCACTTCCCATCAATTATTCTTTCACCTCAGGTGGAAACGTGTATTTATTCCTGGGCCAGTATTAGACCAGTTAATGCAGAAAAAAGACGCTTTCATTATTTTCTCTAATCTCTTCCTAGTGTGACACCAACTTTTCAGAGGTGACCTTGAATTGAAGTCAAAATTAGTGCCGGTTATTTGGGAATTGCAGTTTGAGGATTAATTAATGATTCAAATGTAAAAGTCAGGTAATAAAGTGAGTTTTTAGCCGTCTGTGCTGGAGGACGCTTCAATGGTTTAAATATTCAGGAGAGGTCCCACCCAGTCAGGGTCAGAGTCGAGGTTCAGCGCTCGCAGCGTCCGGCAGCTATTTCAACATTTGGCTCCATTTTGCTTGGAGCCGTCTGTTTGTGCTCCACTGGTCACACTGGCAGCGACGTCCACTTTTTAAAAAATTGTTTTTTAAACTCCTGCCGCTCCCTCTCTCTCTCCCGCTCTGAGTCGAGTGTTACCACGGCGAGGTTGCGCTCTCACCGCACATTATCACCTCGGGGAATTACAGCACTCTGCACTGGAGAGCCGAGCCTCTCATTCCTCCTCTTCAGACAACTGTAATTCACCTGCTTCTCATGCTGAGGGCTCACTCAACATCCACAGTAGCAAGTGTCTGTCAGTCCGAGGCCTGCAGGGAGGAATACGACCAGGAGGAGTTTCACAGGAGCCACGAGCTGGAGCCTTCCTGCTGATTGTCAAGTTGCCAGAACGCATTTTAAACGGGAAAATTAAATATGTATGAAGCTCAAAACCACTTCCTAATTATAAGCATACTTAAAGTTTGACTATAAGAGATTTTTTAATGATACCTGCTCAAGAACCTCTGAGATTCGACACATTCTGCTCCTATTCAGGTTCATCATTATAAGTTGGGTTATGACTGGAAAAAGGTTTAAATGGTAAATATTCTGTATTCATATGGTGTTTTTCATGTGCTTTTCAGTACATTTTTATTTTCACCCATTCCCATTTATACACTGTATCTCTGTGCAACTCCTTCCCGATCACACACTGCCTGAGAGGCCGTCGGGGGGGCAATTTGGGGTTCAGTGTCTTGCCCAAGGACACTTTGGCATGCAGAACGGTGGAGGCTGGGATCGAACCTCCGACCTTCTGGTTAACGAGCTCCACCGCTTGAGCAACAGTCGCCACATTTACATTCTCCGGATGTTCACTTTCATAAATCAATGCAGTGTGAAAGAGGAGGATTTATACCTTTAAATTGTCTGTTTCATGTTCACTTCAGCCAATCAATACTGAGACATTAGTGAAAGCAGCGTAAATACATGAGAACATTATTCTGAGGGCAGGCTGCAACCTCTGGTCTATATATTGTATTTAGTTGCCTCCATATTTGGCAGGAAACCAGCTGCTTGGTCTCTAAATGGGGACAGAATTTCACACTCCTTTGAACACTGTAATTATACCGAGATAGCCCACTTCAGCTTGTGAAGCCTTATTAATGATTAAAATCTGAAATGCTTAATTTTTAATTTCATGCCAGTTAATTTGGCTGAAGATAAATAACCCTGCTGTTGTGGAATCCGTCTAATCAGCTGGTTAAAGACCCGGGTTAAAATGCTCAAGTTTGGCAGATGAAGACCTGGTGTTGTTGAGATGAAGAACATTAGTGTTGACAGAGTAATCGAAGCCGGAGCCTGGTTGTCAGAGCTGTGGGTCGGGATCGGGCCGCCGCGTGAATCCCAGTAATTGGCTCTTGTCTCTGCGGCGGAGAACAACATCCATTAACAGAGACGCTTCAGACTTTAAAGTTTAGCAGCTCCGGAGGAAAATTATGCATATTTACCGAGCTGATGTTCATGAATCTCTGTGTGTTTCTGTGTGAGATGTAATAACACTGTGCCGACCACAGAGCTTCTCACTGAACAAATGACAACAAACAAGTGAAATATCTGCAGAAAGAGTAAAGAGTGTTGTGATGTTTTATGTCTCTGGGAGAACGTGGAGGAGAAGCCGATTAAAACCAGCTCCATCACTGTTAATTATTGCAGCATGTGTAATATATGAAGCTTTTATTGCAGTCGATCATCCATAAACCATTAAAGTGTGTTAACACGTGAAGGTTTCCTCCGATCCGTCAGTATCCAGCCGGTAGGAACCGGTCTAAACACCGTTCATCTCCACAACTCCACACGATCACAGCTTCCATTCATCCATCCAGACAGAATCACACTGTTCATTCATCAAACTGGACATTATTACACTGTTCAGTCATTTTAATACGGTGCCGTTACAGCTCAGAGACCGGATTCCACCCGGGGAACATTAAACCTTCTTCTCAGAGACCAGGCTCCGCTCTGACGCTTGTGTTTTAATAATTGTCAGAAACTGGTTTATGTCATAACAGGTGCAGCAGGAAACATTTGGTTTAAGTCTGTATTTAAAGTGGACAAAGGGACAGCTCTCGAAAAGTGAAGCCAGAACATAACAGTCACCCCCTGCTGGCCGGCTGCTGCATAGGTCATATATCTACCTTCCTCTATCTCAATAGATCGAAGTCAAAATACACTTTTTTCTGAAAGATGGTTTCTGTCATTTCTAGTAGGTACATTACTTATCATGTTATTTGATGCTATTAAAACAGTTGCTTAAAATGTCCAAGTTGTTTCTTTCATCATGGACGAGATGAGGGGTTTTGGTGCTCAGCCACAATTACAAATACAAATTCTCACATTCTCTTTCTCTCTTTACTCTATTTTTAAAAAACACCGCCGACTGCAGCTTGAATTTCACTTAAGGGGTTTTCAATAAATCGCAGCCTTTTGGTCTCATGAATCTGTGAGAACCGGACTTGAAAGACTCTGAAACTTCGGTCCTGCAGAGTTCTGATGATTTGGAGATAAGAGACTTTCATCTGGCAGCATCACTGATCTCTAGTCCGAGTGTTTTTTTTAACAATTCAACAGTTTTTCACCGAGGGTAAAAGAGACGGAGAATAATCTCCTGCAGCGTCTGATATCCTCAGTTTGGTTTTTACTATTGATCTTGGAAGCCTCCACCCTGCAGAAGAGGCTGGAGGCTTCCATCCGTTTGCTTCTATGATTCATGAACGTCTCTCGTACTGTAGACAGATACTTTTCCGTATCAACCCACTTGTTTTCACTAATGTGACTCTACAAAATGCACCACCCGGTTTACTGAAGCTAAAGGAATAGGATGCTCCAGCCTGATAACTCCTGAGTCTCCTCCTGTGGTTCTGCTCCTCTGACCCTCAAGGTGCTGCCGCGCTCTGAATTAGTTTTGTGGCACTTCTGCACTTCTGTGGCACTTAAATTAGTTTCTTTCACTCTGAATGGGTGTTCCTGTGAGGTTATCTGTGGATACTAAAGTGTTTGTGTGCGTGTGTGTGTGTGTGTGTGTGTGTGTGTGTGTGTGCGTGCATGTGTGTGTTTGTGTTCGTTCTCAATTGTTGGAATGCAATCTCTGCAAGCCAAGTTTCTTATTTGGCTGCAGAAGAGTTTACCCCTGCAGTGAAGCTCTGGAGGCTTATTTAACGATAAAGTCCTGGAAACATTGCAGCTAAATTGTCTGATTGTGATTTGACTTAAAGATAAAACAATGGAAATGTCATAAGGGATTGAGAAAAGTTGTGTTTGTCATTTCACTAAGGAAACAAATGATTTTGATGGTTTAAATGTATTTAAATACCACATTTATAGTCATATCGACTCAACACACTTTACAGTTCAAGACAAGGGCCGACAACGGTAACTTCATCATATCTGAGCAGCTGTGAATTGATTCTGTAACTAAGTTTGATTTCTTTTCTCCTTTCTTATTGGTCGACAGACGTGTGTGACAGCGCGCTGGTGTCCAACCTGCCGCCGTCCTCCTTCAGAAGCTCCTCCCACCTGTCCAGCAGCCACGCACCCGGCTTCGCCAAACTCAACAGGAGAGAAGGTGAGGAGCAGGTTTGACTCACAGAGACGTGATGATGTTGACGTGTTTGTGAGAAAGACACAACAGAGAGGAAGCAGAGCCAGATCGCTCCTCTGCCAGTGGAGGAGGAACTTTGTTTGAACAAAAAACACAAAACACAACATACAGGAAAGTTTTTCCCTGACAGGAAACTCGCTGGTGACTCGATTAGACGGAAACAGAGGAGACAGAGGATCAAAAATAATTTCCCCGAGACGAGACAGCCCTTATTCTCTTTGGCTGCTATTTGTAATGAGAGTTTATGCCAGAAAGATAAATGTGAATTTGTTTCCTGGTCCAGCATGAGAGCTCAGCAGGGAGTCCTGTGCTGGATGCTGATGAGAGGCTCTGACTAAATGAAGAGCATGTTTTGTTGTTGAGCTTCCTGCAGAGAACAGGCTCCGCTGCTTCATCCTGACATCTAAACCCAGAATCCGCTGGGAGGCAGAGACGGGAGTGATTTGCACCACCTGGGAAACTAAAGCAGAGATGAGCCGGGAGGACGCTGCAGTTTAAAGCTCCCGTCTTTCTGCTGCCGGGCGTCTCTCCCTTCGTTTGCAGATCTGACTCTTTGCTTACACAGGACTCAAACAGCATGAATCATACTTTTGAAGATGCAGTTTGCTGACTTAAAATCATCTTTAGGTGTAGTAGAATTATTCCATTTACCTGAAACAGAGATTAAGATTAAGATACATTTATTTGTCCCAAACACATGCACAGACATGCACAAGCACACTCATGCAAGGAGGGAAATTTAACCTCTGCTTTTAACCCATCTGGTACCAGATACACAGAGCAGTGAGCAGCCATGTCCGGCGCCCGGGGAGCAGATGTTGGGGGAGTAAGGTGCCTTGCTCAGGGGCACTAGACAGGGTAGGGAGAATAGTATTTTTTGATAGATCAATCCAGGTTCGTCTTTTTGTTGTTTCTCCGTGGAGTCGAACCAGAGACCTTTTCTGCCCATAGTCCAAGTTTCTGCCACTAGTCCAACGCCTCTCCGCATGACCATGACCAACATGAGACTCTGTCAGTACTGAGAAGTGACGGGGTGAGAGGTCGGAGTGATACGAGAAGATTAGAGAATGTAAGAGCTCACTGGCTTCGACTTTGCTGTCTCCAGAAGAGCTGAGGTTAAAGGATTAATAAAATACAGAGGATTCATTGATAAGAACATAATTTCAATGTGATAGACAATGGTCGATAACTACATTTCTTTGATTCGTCAGCACATGATCGTGGCTTAACATTCACCGCACATCTGCAATATTCATATATTCTCCTAATCTCCTGGTCTGCAGATTAGGAAAAGGTGCGTGTGTCACATTTCCACCTCTGCAGCGTTGGCGGTGCAGGATCCCAGCGAGCGATCGCAGCTGCTTCGCTGAGGAAATCGATGAATAAATGAACGTCTGCCGCTCATTTCCATCTCTGGCTGCTGCTGCTTGTATCACTCTGCCTCCTCTGGTTCTCTGAGGATCAACTTTGCTCTCAATTCACTTACACACCGAGTGAACAAAGCTTATCAGAGTCTGGGAATTCCACCTACACAGCGTCTTTTACACAGGGTTCAATGAGCCGGGCTTGTAGCTGGGATCTCCTGTAACTCTACACATGTTCAGACCCGGTGCTTATTGAAATCTAAAGAATCATCCAGGTGCTGTGAACGTTAACATGTTATTCACTTCAGATTGGTGCAGCGATACATCATAGAACTGTAATTCAGGATATAAAACAGTGATGTGCTTGTGGAACTGGATAATGGAGGAGACTGTTGTGGACATTAATCATCTCAACAAGGTAATAACGTTCTGGATGATGGTGGAGATGAAACCTTCCCGGTGTTTACAGCTCATCCTTAGAGGGGCATGCCTTCAAGAAAAGAAGTTTATAATGAAAACAATTGTTGACTCATTTCAATCTAATTTACCAATATCCACAGCAGAAGAGAAGCCAGGGGATCAGTAACGTGATTTAGATTTATCCTCTGGAAACCATGCATATCCCGGCTTCATCTGGAGGAGAATTTAATAAGTATATTTTGAGATAAAAACTTTGTCCTTGTTCACTTGACATGTTTGTGTTGGTGTAAATAGGAAGCAGATTGTTTACTCTGCAGTCGGTTGCTTAGTTGCAGAAAATACGTCTGATTTCTTTCGTACTTTTCAAAATAAAATAGTGTTTCTGTCAGGCCTGGACTGGAATGAGGACTCAGAAGCAGAGAATATCACGTACCAGCACACTTTAACGATTTCAGAACCTCAATGCAGAGTGACAAACAAGAAGGCTATGAAAATCTCACTAACTATATCTATATAATACTTGGCAAGCAATAACTGGGGAAAAAGAACTTCCTAATAAATACAAAACATACACTAGAAAAAGAAAAAGCTTTTAAATATAAACCACTCCCGAAGGAGGACAAACAAATGGCAAGAGCAAGAAATCAAAAGCGCTCCCGAAGGAGGAAAACCAAACTACTAATAAATGGGGCAAAAGAAAAGGCTCACCTAAACAGGAGGCTCAACAAACTAACTAAATCTCTCTTAACATAAATCGCTCCAAAAGGGAGGAAGAAAAACAGTTTACAAACAACACAAAACAAAGCTAAACTGGAAAACTTTAACAAACAAAAAAATCACTCTCAAGGAGGAAACAGAAAACAACTTACGTGGCGTAGCAAGAAACTCTTTGGCAAAAACAACAATGACTGTGGGTAAGGCTTAGGTGCACGAACAAGAACGAAACACTTCAGCACAAGACAAAGGGGAGACGCAGACTATAAGCACATGAGGGTGAAGGGAACAGGTGGAAACAATCAGAGACAATCAGACCGGTGACACATGAGGAAGGGCAAGTGACCTGAAAGGAGAGGAGAGTTAGGATTTCAAAATAAAACAGGAAGTTACGAGACAAAAACCCCAAGACAAGACAAACCTCACCGCGGTGTGACAGTTTCCAAAGTCCTTCGTTTTAGGGGCTGGAAACTTCAGGAGTAGTTTTGACTAAAGGAATTCTTTGAAACTGAATTGTAGCGTGTATCGATGGAGCCATTAATGTCAACATTTCATCGAAAACAAACAAAAAGCTGATGAGAATTTACAATCTGGATTAAAGTGGTGGACAGACATCCTGACTTTGCCTTCCAGAAAACCAGCAGCGTAAAGTTCCAGGTACCATTTTGAGGGAAACCACATTGTCTCTTATTCTCTCAACAGCCTGACATTTGACAGAACCCAGCAGGAGTTGTGTAACGTGTGTGACTCTGTTCTTCAGCCTTTAACCTGACGAAGCCGATCCCCGTGCAGCTCTGACTGCTCCAGTCACGACAATAGAAGCCAATGAAAAGCCCTGATAGTCTAGTGGTTGGAGATGAAAGGCCTTTTATCAGGAAGCTGGAGGATGAATGACTCAACTCTTTTATTCTCCTCAATGGCCCCTTCTTTTCTTCTGCTCATATTAACCCTCTCACTTTTTAACTTCCTCTATTGAATTCCACCTCTCGCTCTCTCTCAACTTATTTCTCCACTTCCTCTCGTCCTGTATCTGTCTCCATCCGTCCACCTGTCCTCTGTACAATCTGACTTTGGTTATAATCATTAGTTTCACTCTGCCGTGCAATTTCCCTTTTCGTCGTTGAGAACTAATCCGGTGAGTTCGCTCTTCTCACAAAACGTTAAGAGCAGCCTCCGTGTTTAAACCTTTTCTTTGTGCGCTGACCGTTATCAGGGAGACCGCTGCAATTACATTGAAATGAACATAAAAGGAATAATTGTGCCACATTATTAGGACGGAGCTTTGAAGGTGGAATTAAAGTTTAGCTGGAGTTCTGTAATTTGAACAGAGTGTAAGAACTGCTTGTTAATCAAGAATCTTCCCGAAAATGTTCTACTCTTTCAACAGTTCAGTTTCAGATAGCATCAGTGTCACTTTCAATAGTTTTCTTTCAGGAAGTTTCACTATCTTGTCCTGGTCACATGATTTAATGCAATAAATAAACCCAAATGTAATGTTCTGAACCCCTAACTGTTTCTTAAAAAGAACCAAATGCTCCAAATAACATTGAGATAATGTTTTCACCCCAGTTCGTTGCTCGGTCGGTTCATTTCCCAGAGAACAGTGACACTGAAAAAAGGTTGTATCATCTATAATACAATTTGATCTTGACAGGATGATATATCTTGGATTTGATGAAATGAGATGTACTCAACTTTAAATAAGATATATTTCTCAAAGTGCTGGTTTTGTGGTGTAACGTTTAGCAGAATGGAAATCCTTCCTGCAGCTTTCCACCCGGCTGTCAGAGCTGCTCCGAGCCCATTAGCCTCCTGTCGGCTGCTCTGTCCCACTGACATGTTATCAGCCTCCTGAAATTACCCTCCACACTTTGCATTCTCATGCAAATGACCAGCGCTCGTTTCGGTGCACAGCACTTATAGCAGTCTGCCTGTTACACGTCTTTAGGGCTGCGTAAGCTGCCTGACTCGTCCTGTCGGCTTTTCAATTTCTTTTTACCTCCTCGGCCGTTTCTTTCCACCTGTCTCTCAGTCAACCTGTCTGTCTCTCTCTAGCTGTCTGCTGGAATATCAGTGCATAATTGATGAAGAAATAGTCGTTTGTTTGGTTATCCATCCATCCGCTGTTCATTGTGAAGTGTCCAGAAGCAGCCAGGCTTGGCCCGACTTCACCTTGTGTTATTTCACAGTTAAAGACATAAACCAGCTTTTTAAAAAACAGGTTTATCTCTTTCTTTTGTCCCTTCTTCTTCACCATGAACTGTATATAAAGATGGATGATGCATCTTCTCTTATTCTCAAATATCCCAGATCCCATGATCATGGGCTTTGACTCTGTTCAGTTCAGATTGTGGTGTTAAGCCGAAATATCATAAAAGACTTTAACAAACATCCTTGTGATAAGAACAACTTTAAATGACAGAAACCTTGCAAACCAATAACCTGAAGTTTAGAGAAACAGACTTGGGATTGGAAGGTTGCTGGTTCAATCCCCAGACCTGTGAGACACCCTGCATCCGATCATAGTGAAAAAATCTCTAAGAAAAATATAGTTTTTTATTACTTCTCTAAACATCCTTACCAAAGCAGAACCATTTCTGCCTCAGTCCTGTTTCTGAGGTCGTCCCTGGTGAGTTGGTTTTACATCCCCACTGGGACGCTCTCATTGTTCCATGATTAATTTGGCCACAACCATCATTTCATCCTCTTCTCGGCACTGGAAGCAGTGATGTCACACTCCTGACCTCCATTAACCTGTCCCCCCCCCCCTGTGTGGGTGGTTCGGTCCGGTCGCGCCACAGACACTCAGGAGACAAATGGGACGATCTCCGTGATTCAAAGTGACAGCCGTGACAAAAGGTATTGGGACCGTCAGCCATCAGTCCCCCTCAGTTATATGAGCTTCAGTTCCTCTGACAGCGTGGACACAGTAAATCTCTGTAACGCCTCCAAAGCTCTGAATCGTTTCCCTCTGATCTCTCTCTCTTCTCCTCCTCTCCTCCACGGCTAAATGTCAGAGTGTCTGCTCCTCTGTTCGCCTGTCACCGGACACGTCTGTTAGTCAAGTGCTTATTAGCTTTGGCCTTTAGCTCTTTTAAGATCATGTTCCAGCCGCCACCAGACCGACACTGATTCGTTTTCACTGCAGAGCTTTTCTTCCTCGAACCTGTCAACACAACACTGAGGGTTCGGAGAGACGTCATCAACCAGGGCGTCAATGTGAGAAGACAAGGAAAGAAGCTAAATGTTTGTGTGTGTTTGTGGGACCAAGTTAAAGGAGTTCATCATCTGAGGAGCATGAAAATGCCTCAGTCAAATTTCAGATTACTACCTTCACCAAGGACGTTATGTTGTCATCTGCGATTGTTGTGTGTTTATATGCAGTCAGGTGGCTTTTAAGCTCTGTGTGTGTGTGTGTCTGTGTGTGTGTGTGTGTGTGTGTGTGTGTGTGTGTGTGTGTGTGTGTGTGTGTGTGTGTGTGTCTGTGTGTGTGCTCAGTGGGACTCTGGTCAGCAGCAGCCTCCTCCCTCTGAATCCGTCCATCTGGTGTTTTAGCTTTGCGTCTTGTTTTTGGCCTGACAAAGCATTTTCCTACATGGACCTGCTCTAACACACACACACACACACACACACACACACACACACACACACACACACACACACACACACACACACATATATGCAAATGGTGTGTACTTTTCAGGGTTTAAAGTGTCTTTATTGTGCAGCAGCCCATTCAGTCGACTGAAATTTAATTGTGCAGGCAAATGTCTCGCAACCTCACACACAACCCCCCCCCCCAACACACACACACACACACACACACACACACACACACACACACACACACACACACACACACACACACACACACACACACACACACGGTAATAAAAAAACAAACTGAAGAGTTTGCATTTTTTCTTCTTCCTGTAGTTTGACAGAGAACTTGGTGTTTAACGGTTTATTCTCTACACGGCTACTTCACTCATCTTTAATTAAGTGATTATTGGACTCTACATATCTGTGATACTTGACCTGGGTCTTACATTTTAACTTATTTCTTAATATTGCATTTCACAAATACAAAAATACATTTTTTTGAATGGGTATAAAAAGACCAACATTCCTCTATTGATTCAGATTTAGGAAAGTTCCTGATGTAAGATTTACATCTGATTACAATTTCCAAATGGATTTAAAGATGCTTCCCTCGTTCAATCATGTTCCTGACTGAACGTTTCTAGTTGAAGATGAAAGGTCAAACAATGCAATTCATGCTTAGCGTCTCTCAGAGCTCATTTCATTTCCTCCCAGATGGATGAATTTCTAATAGATCCCTTATTGTGAGCTGTTTCCTCTCCTCTCTCTCTCAACAGGAGCTGGAGGTTGGTCTCCTCTCACCTCAGACAGGTACCAGTGGCTGGAGGTCGACCTGGGGGAGCGAACCAGGATCACCGCCGTCGCCACCCAGGGCCGATACGGCAGCTCTGATTGGCTGACGTCCTACCTGCTGATGTTCAGCGACACGGGACACAACTGGAAGCAGTACCGACAGGAGGACAGCATCGGGGTGAGTGGACTCTCACTTAGTGTTTACTTCCCCTCAGGGATCGATAAGCAGCGTCACACCTTGTTTTGTTTAACTCGTGTAAGATGATGAAGAGTGGAGCAGCAGCGGCTCTGTGCACATTGTTCAGATAAACTCAGTCATCACGAGTTTACAGGTTCATCTATAAACGATGAAGCAGCAGCTCTGCTGAATGTGCAGACTTGTTGCCAGACTCTAAAGCTGCTGACACGGAGGCTGAGGAGATTCTGCTCCTTGGTGGTTTTTCTTTTCCTGTGACTCTGTCTTATTGTTCTGTTCCGGCGTCTTTATGGTTTGATTTTTGAACAGAAGGTAAACTCAGTTTTTATCGTCTCTGTCGTGTAGCTACAGCTGGAAGGAGCTGAGGAGCAGGAGGGAATACAAAACAGTAGCTGTGTAATGTATTCACCCACTGCTGCATGGATGGTATTAACTTTATTACCATGGCCACTAATAACACGGTCATTAAAGTGCTATAATATGGGATGATTTTAATATGGCTTATTTGTTAAGTTTTATTAAGATAAGATCATAGGTTCGCCCACTGCGGGGAAATCAGCTGTGAAATCAGCAGGGTGATAAAAGTAAAAATAAGAACATCAGTAATAAAATTCTAAATAATATTAATATGAAAAAAGAAATACTATATATCCTATAAAGAGAATATGTGCTAACAGGATGTGTGATATGTGAACATAAAAGATATTACACAGACGGAAAAAGTCTCAGATTATGGGACAGACAGTCGTGTAAAATGTAACCAATTAAACCATATTGTAAAAAATTGTAGATTCAATTAAAATGTCAGTGATTTATCAATTTATCATTCGGCCGAAAGTTGCCGAAAATATATATATAGATTATTTTTCTTATTGCAAGCTGTATATATATTTTGATATGGGTATAAGTCCATATCTGTCCGGCTCTATTTATTCCCCAGTAAAAACCTGTCATTCTGTATTTAATCCTCCCTGTAGAGTAAACTATTGATTCCTGCCACGGCCTCGTTTGACCTCTGTCTGTTTCGGCTGCTCTGGGACATTCACATCAAACACCGTAATAGTGCGTCTGGTTTATTGGTCGTTTAAGTTCTGTCTCCAACTCGGATCATGAGGACAAACACGTCCTCTGAAACACTGCATGATGGAGAACTAGTAGCTGCACTTCCCTGAGTCATGGGCCGCGTTGCTGGACTTGTTTCTGAGCTGTTGAGCTGATGATACATGGTTCAGTGTCCACACGCTGGAATACAGAGCAGCTTGGAGCTTGGAACTTGTTTGTGGAGAGAGCAGAGCTTCTTACCTGGGGGGGGGGGGGGGGGGGTGTGGAGAGCAGGTGTTCAGCTTTATGCTTTTACCTCCTTTCCCCCAAAGACTGAGATCATGTGCAGCGTTTATCGTAAGGCTTCTTAATCAGCAACACTGACCCTCTGAACAGTTACAATGTACATTCTGCTCCACCACCCATACAAATACACTTTCTACACATATATTCATATTATTTAATTTAATATTCCCTCAACTGTTGGTAAACTGCTGCTTCTTTTTGCTCTGCTATGTTATATGTTATATGTTTTATGTTATATGTCTATGTTATATGTTATATGTTATATGTTATATGTTATATGTTATATGTTATATGTTATATGTTATATGTTATATGTTATATGTTATATGTTATGTTATTTTTATTTTGTAAAGCCCTTGCCTGCCAGGTCAATAGATCACAGGTCCCACTGACTACGTACTTACTACATATATATTCATATTTTTGTTTGTTTTAATTTAATATTCCCCACTCCACCCGGTAAACATCTGCTTCATTTTAATATTTTTCTGCTTCATTTTAATATTTTAATATGTTATACGTTATATGTTATATGGTATGTCAATTCTTTTTTTTTATTTTTTTTTTTTATAAATTTTTGTAAAGCCCGTCTACTGCATAGATGCTGCCTGCCATGTACCAAGACGCTGTCATTGGTGCATGTGACAATAAACTTTGATTTGATTTGATTTGATTTTGATATCGGTGCCTGAGCTTCAAACTGAAATAGTTGCCCTGCTTACACTCAACTCCGGTTGTGTTGTTGTGCACGTTTGTTAAGAGTTGTGTGTTTGTTTCCAGTCTTTTCCAGGGAACAGTAACGCCGACAGTGTGGTTCAGTACAAGCTGCAGCAGCCGGCCATCGCTCGCTTCCTGCGCCTCATCCCTCTGAGCTGGAATCCCAACGGACGCATCGGGCTGCGGCTGGAGACCCAAGGGTGTCCTTACAGTGAGTCTCCTCTTCCTCACTGGTTTGGATGCTCTGGTTTAACTGGGGACAAATCTCAGGGCGCTGGTTTGACCAATTTCATCCAAACAACCAGCTCAGCCTGGATGCCGGTATCCAGGGAAATTTAGTTTGCAGGGAATATTTACCGGAACAGGAACCATCTGAAAGAACAAACAACAAAGAGAGGGAGTCAACGTTTAATATTCAACCATAGATTTAATTTGGGTCAAATGAAAGTGAAAGGATGTTTACCACTTATATGTTGTGTGATTTCCCAGGGACACAGGAAACCACAGAGGCCTTCTCTTGGAAATAATTCCATGTTTCACAATCAGTTCACACTCTCACCTCATTGTGTTAACATAACAAAAAACAACAACACGGATCCCAGTGTTTATCTTCCACACAAAACATATTGTGTCGCCTTTTGTTCTGTTTTAATTTCTCCTCTCACTCAGCACGTTGGCAGGACGAGTCCAGACACATCGTCCGTGTGAAACAAAGCAGACATCAGAGGATTGATTCACACTGTGCACAGCAGCTATTCACATCAACACTGACTCCATCGCTGTGGAGGACAAACACAAATACTACAGGTTTCTGAGCAGCAGAGATCAAACCTGTCACTGCTTCTCGTGCTGTGGCTTCTCGTGGAGTTTGGAAAGTTTTATGTGAAAGAAGTTTACAGGATTTAGAAACTCTTCTTGATTCCCAGAAGGTGGAATTACCTGATTGGCATATTTTACTGAAAGAGAAGGTGTGTGTGGTGTTTCTTGCTGTGTTTGCTGCCTCTGGAAAAAGAGAAACATTTAAAAGATGGATTTTATTAAATAGCCTGTGTTGATATTTAAGGACATAAACAGCACACACACACGCACACACACACACACACACACACACACACACACACACACACACACACAGTGATACAATAATCTTAAAATGCTTTGCTCAGATAGAATCAGGAGACTCTGAGCTTTGAAGTCATTTTGAGTTTGTCCCGTAAAAGAACAACACACCATTAAGACCATAACAGCACCAACACTGGAGTTAACAATCATTTAAAAGTTAAATGTTAAGCGTGAGGCCGTGGGTTCGATTCCGACCCGTCCCTGTGTTGAACGTCTCCCCCCCTGTTCTCTCTGCTTGTTCCAATCCTCCACTTTCATATCAGGGAATTCAAAATGCTCCAGAAAATAACAGAAACCATGAGAGGTTAATAACGTCTGAGCTACTGGACTGAAAACAAAGTGATGTGATGATATTTTTCTGACAATGATACAAAAGTACAGATCATTCTATTGCAGCAGCGCAGACCCGTCTTGTTTTAGGATAATTATAAAGAGATAAAACATCATATTCTAGAATGACATCACGAGTTAAATCAGTGGAGCAGAGGAGGTTCTCAGCTTTACACACACAGAGCATGACTCAGCGCTCTGGAGCTTCAGCCCGATGCTCTGTAATCAGCAGGAAATGTGCTGTTCCATCCAATAAGAGCATTAGTGCGAGCGAAGTGTGCGAGTCTTGACGTGAGCGAGTCAAAGACTTGCCAAGTTCATTAAAAAACATTCAGTCAGAAATTAGCTGTTCGGGCCGAAAAGGGAAATTGACGCCGAGCTCCTGCTGCTGCTGCTGCTCTTTCTAAACAGCTCTGTGTAAGCAGTCCATTCTATACACTCCACACACACACACAGTGTTTACCTCAGATCACCTCAGCCCTGGATCCTCAGCCCAAATCCCCGGGAAGCAGCCGACACCTAAAGGGAAGTTTATTGTTGAAAGGTGATAAACAGAATAAGAGTCTGCAACCACAACTCCACACTAAGCAAAACCATCTCTGTCCAGATGCAGAGGAGCAGGAGTTATGCGTCCGTCCCTTCTTGGTGAATGTTTTTATCCCAGGAACACTGTTGTGAAGGACTTTAAATCTGCCTGAAGGTCACCGTGACCTGATCGTCTTCCTGTCTGTTCTCTTCAGCCTCTGATGTGGTGGCGTTGGACGGCGGCAGCGGCCTCGTGTTCAGGTGGAGTCCCGGAGCGAGGCGCTCATCCAAGGAGGTCGTCTCTCTGAAGTTCAAGACCCTGAGGAATTCTGGGACATTGCTGCAGGCGGCGGGAGAAGGAGGACTCGGACTCAGTCTGGAGTTAGAGAGAGGGAAACTGCAGCTGCTGCTCAGACCAGGTACAACACACCAGATACACACTATACTTACTCTGACAAAGCTGATACTGAAAGTACTGACATATATATATATATATATATATATATATATATATATATATATATATGTATATATATATATATATGATAGAAGAAAACTCTCATTACCAACTTTTAAAGGAGACACAGAAACAGACTCCTGAAATATATTGTACCAAGATTATGTGCAAACTAATGAAGATTAGTTTAAGATCAAGATCCTCAACCGGATGTTTCACACAAATCGTAGTTATCTGAAGACTTTTAGATATAATACACAGTATAACAATTGTCTAAAATTGTCTAAAACACCCAAAAACGGTGTAGAAATACCAGTCTTCTCGTGATGGGATCACTCAGGACGTTAAAACCAGGACTGAAAAACCTTCTCTTCAACTTAACATCCTTCATCGCCCATCATTTGTTCGTCTTTAATACATCTTTCTTATTTTCTATCCATCATCCTGTTTCCCTCTATGTCTTCTCTTTCTCCCCCCATCTCTTCTCACGCAAAATTGCTTCACCTCTCAACTGAATGGCAGCATTCCTCAAAAGAAATAAATTGTTTAAAGAGATGTTTTGACGTTTCAAGTCCATTCCCTTGAACACAGTCACTTGGGCCTCACCTTTAAAAAGAACTGCTACACCTCTGGAATGTCTGCATCACGGTGATTACCTTCATCACCTCCACGAACCGTCTCCTCCAGTCGACAAACTGTCTTAATACAACACATTCAGCCCCTGTGCTCCAAGTGAGAACTGATGGGAAGACATTTCCACCTTAAAGGCTGCATCAACTTTTAAAAGAGCAAAGCGTCAGTCGTCAGAGAGAGAGAGAGAGAGAGAGAGAGAGAGAGAGAGAGAGAGAGAGAGAGAGAGAGAGAGAGAGAGAGAGAGAGAGAGAGAGAGAGAGGAAATTAAAGCCATCCATTGAAGTGAAGCAGGAGAGACTGAGAGGAGCTGCAACTGGAAAACAACAAGCACCATGTCCTCCTCTTCGCTTTTATCTTCAGCTGCTCCTCTTCCTCTCAACCCCCTCTTTGTTCCCCCCCCACGACTGGTTGCTCTGCTCTTCTTCACCCGTTCTGTTCTAATTAGTGTTGTTTGTCTTGGTTTGTCTCCTCAGATCTTTTATTCCTTTGTTTTCTTACTCATCAGAACAGGAGATTTATTTTCATTTCTTCATATTTCTGTCTCCTCTCTTAACAATCTCTCTGTCCCTGACACACAGACCCTTTTAATAGACATATAACTTCATATGTCTCTCGGCCATGATCCTCTGTTTTTTCTCCGGTGTCCTTCATCTCCTTTTTCCTATTTTCTGCTCGGTCTCTTCCTGTGTGTAGTTTTGTAGGTCACAGATTGTGTTATCGAGGTCGTCTGCTGTGTGGGTCGACCCTGAGCTCTCACATGGTCGACTCTGCTCTGCTAACACCATCAGATCCAGGTCTAACCCCCCCGCTCCTTTCCAGGGCTGAGCCAGTTCTCTATATGAGGCAACTCTGAGTAACAGAGCTGCAACAATGACCTGGAAAGTAAACACTGAAACACTAGAAAATAGACGTTATATTCACTCGTATCTCAATGAGGCTGAACTCTATTTTTCGATGGAAAGTTGAATTTGGTGAAACTTCTCAGACGTTATTATTTGTTTTGAGAATAATGATTATACATAGACAGAGACAGGAGAAGATTTTAAAGGATTTAATATGAAACTAGGGCACTGAGAGTGAAAGCTAACACCCTAACTCGTGAAAACAAATTGTGGGATCCTCCTGTTTGTATGGATCCCCTCTGAAATTGATTAGGTTCTTCTTTTGGGTCGGGCTCCATCCTTCCACAGCATTTCATGGAAATCGTCTGAGTAGTTCTGCAGCAGACAGTCAGATCACTTTGAGGTAATTACATCCTCAGTGACTTCAACTGCGGAAGTTGTGACTCTGGTGAATAGATTTGATGAAGAGGCCATGTTTGAAGAAAGGTTTCTACTCGTTAACATAATTCCATTCAGTGTCTCCCTGTAGGGAGAAGCCTACATTACATTATTATTCTACATGTCTTTGTTTTAGTTTGAATATTCCTTGGACTGTGTGTTTGACACCAGTCTGCAAACAGAACTCTGGTCTTTATTTCATCTTGTTTCTTCAGTTTGATGCATCAGTGTAAAATAGACATGGAAATGCTTCTGTCTGCTAATTAACTTGTTACCAAGTAAGTTTTACAAGAAGATAATGTGTCAGTTGATCGTTAATGTTAGATTCAGCCTCATCCTTGAAGGTGTGAGAGTGTGGATGAGTAACGTTGCCTCCAGATCCTGCTCCTTCATCTGACAGCATGTTTCCAGATCTCCTTTGAGTATTTTTAGCTTTTGCTTTCCCCGTTTGACTCTGAATCTTCTCCAGTGTTCGGTCAGTCACCGTCCTCTCTGCATGGAGCAGACACTCTAATCGTAGCCACTGTAGATAACTACTATTTTTCAAATTACAAATGAGCGTTTTTTAAATGCAGAATATGTTCCCCCGCCACTGATAAACAAAAATGGGTTTGAGTCTATTAAGGATTCGAAATAGACAGTGAGGCTGGTAATGTAATCAGCTTGTGCCTGAACTCAGTGTTACACCAACTAGTGTGTGGTAGAAAGCGAGTGATGTGAAAACACAAAAGGAAACTTGTGAGGCAGCAGCACTTCAAACCAGCTCTTCACTCTGCGGCCGAGGTTTGGAATCGTTCCAGAGCTCCTGCTTGGATCTGAGAAACTCTGAGAAGGACTCAGAGCTTCAGGAGAGCGACTCAAACAAACTGTTTCTGATTCGACCTGTGAGCGACTCTCTCCATCATCCGATTCAGAGCAGACGTAATAGAGCGGCAGACGAGATATGATGAGGTGATGCTGCGTGGAGGACGTGAGCAGAATGTAACACACTCTTGTGCAGAATGTGAGAAAAACACAAAGATTTCACATGAAATAATAACAGAGGCACTGATGACAGATGCAAATTTAATAAAAAAGTCTAAAGAGGTGCTTTTATTCTACTAAATAAAAAATTGTATTCATAACAATCCTGTTTTTTATTTGTTTGTCAGAATAATGAAATATCAAGAGACGTCTCAACAAAGTCTGAGCCGTGCTGAGACAATTAAACACAAACAAAGTTATGAAGCTCAGAAATGTGTCAGACATTAGGAAGAAATATATTCATGAATAAACATCAGTGAAGAAAAGAGAGAATTTCATTTCAAACCGCGACAAATCCCACTGAAGACCTTTAGTTAAATTCCTTCGAACTGTGTTTATTAAATGACTCTGGACACGTGTAGTAGATGTAGATCTGAAAAACGACTTCACTGCCAAGAAGAGAGGAAACCGTCACACACAGAAAAACAGTGATGGTTCTATGTATTAATATCAATAAAGATATTTTCTATTTGTTTACCCTCGGAACCGCTCGTATCGATTCCTACTTTCTCTTTCCAGTCAAGCAGTAATGAAATCCTCCATCCAACGTGACGCTCACTCACAGAGTCGTCTCCGTCTCGTCCTCCTCCACCAACACAAAACCTCTTCCATTAATCAATGTCAGCAAAGTGATGCTTTGTGTTTTTACGTCTTCTCCTCTCGTATCGATTCCACCGTCTCTTTCCATTCGTCCAGACTGTGATCAAATCCCTCTTCATAATCAAGTGTTTCCTGAGGTCCACTTCTTAACTCTCTCTCTCTCTCTCTGTGAATTATCTTTGAACACACTGAACATCCTCTCACAAACTTGGCGGACATATCAAAGATGCATTTGTCCATCATCTTCCTTGGCTGTCTCCGTCTGTCTCTCTGGAGCTCACATTGTTTCTCCCTGAAGAATCTCTGATACATTTTTAATGACTGACTCGTTCTCCTCTCTCTCTCTCTCTCTCTCTCTCTCAGCACAAACACAAAGTTTCTCTCCCGAGTACTTTGGGGGAATAGATCCACATATTTGGACCCGACCGGCGCTCATCTATCATTAATAACGTCTCGCTGGGTTTCTTCTGCACTTCTTCAGTTTAGGCTTCGTCACATATTTGTCTCCGGCTCTCGGTGCGAGTGTATGCAGATATAGGCGGTAGCTGCTAATGAGACGAGCGAGCGTGACCCGGCTGTGCTCCTCTCTGTGGGAGCCGGAGAGTAAGTGAGATATTTAGACGCAGCATGGAGGCTGGTGCGAGTCGCTGCTGTTACTCTGCTGTCGCTCCCTCGACACCAGGGTCGCTCTGTGAGGAGGAGGAGGAGGCGCAGGTCAGACAACGAGGAGACAACAAACAACAAACTGTCTGCTTCCATAACGCGAGATAGAAAAAGTGGAAAACACACCAAACAAAGTATAGAACCAACTAAAATCAACATGCACGCCTCAAGTTAGGAATGAAGTTATAGAAATCACATGGAGAAGGAAGGTTTCATGACCTGTTGTGCAGTCAGAGACCAGGAGGCTTCTCGTCATGTCGTCCATCTGTGTTTACAATTCTGATTTGTTGTGTTCACAAGGCAAAAAACAATGATTTAAATGCACTTTTAGCTTTAAAAAACAGATTCTAATCATTTGATGAAGTGAACGTATTTACCAACGATGAAGAAATGATCTCAGCGTGTTACTGAGGAATCATCTTCACAAGGTTTACCTGCTGTTATACATAATGATGAGAAACCTGCATTTCAAATAACAAACTGAAAAATAATTAATAAAAAGTTAAATGGGTTTCTTCCGTCCAGTTTCCCAATGAGCTTCGGTCTCATTTCATTCACGTCGAGTTCAGACTTTTGCAAATTAAACGGCGCTGATGTGTTGATTAAAACCGTCGGAGTCTGTCTCTGTAATTTCCATTTCTCACTGTGTGATTAGTTTTCAATAAACTGCTTCATCCTCTCCTGCCTCCTCTTCTTCTTCTTCTTCTTCTGCCATCCATCCATCCTCCCAGGTGGGACTTCCTCTCCCTCTCCCCGGCCTCTTGCCTCCCTCGGCAGCCTGTTGGACGACCAGCACTGGCATCATGTGGCAGTGGAAAGGCAAAGTGCTCACCTCAACCTCACTGTGGACAAACACAGCGAGAGGGTTCACATCCCTGCAGAGTTCAGCCACTGGAACATGGAACAGGTGGGATGAAACACACCTATAGAAACAGATATTTACACTGCAGATATGTTTAATTCTTATCTTTTTCTCTCCGTGCAGCTGAGCGTCGGAGCGGCGCTGAGCCTCGACTCTCAGAAACCTCTCGTCCCCAAGAGGAACTTCCAGGGCTGCCTGGAGAACCTGCTCTACAACAGCATGAACCTGATAGAACGAGCGAAACACAACGACCAGCAGGTGACTCTCATGGTGAGATCATTCAGCCGTGGACACACAGCTACTGTAATGGACAAGAACAACTACAATCAGGCGATATGAGATATGATTTCATGAATGTTTGCATTTTGCAGCTCTGTAATGTTGGACCTTGGTGTAGTGGTGCATTCTAGTATTTTGAATTTTATATAGTATGTTTATTCAACCTTTCTTTTGCAGTAAAGCTTCTTAACGACTCTTAAATTATCTTTGTTTCCTCTTTGCACTTTGTGATTGGAGCCTCGATGATCATCAGTAGAAACACACACTGAAGAAATGAGTGATTATCTTAAAAGAGTTGCAACAAAGAAGAAATACTTATCTACACAAGTTTTCTTTGTGTGGTACAGAAAGTTGTTTTGAACTTTTGCAGAGTGATGATGACAAATCTTGTGAATCATTTGGGGAAAAGCAGAGAGCTTTGATGTTGGGCTCCTCAGACTCTCTGGACTGAGCTTTTATGTCTGAGAGAGAATCGAGCATCAGTAGCTGGAGCTGTTCCACCTCGAGTAGAGACTCCAGCCTCATAACACATTCTGTTTGGTGTGTTTCTTATTACAAGACGTTCTAACAAACACCATGACACACATTCACTGAAGCTCCTCCAGTGGAAACTGAAGCTCCACATGCATAAGTAACTACATGTCACCATCTAAGAGCTTATGGTTCTGTCTGTATCAACGTGTTCACATGTTAACATCCCTGGACCACCACCGGGAAATCCTGTGTGGTCTTCTGCTAACGAGCTGCTAACGTGGTTAATGAAGCTAATCAGATCTTAACGAGGACAGTGTGAGACGAGAGGACAGAGGAGAGAAGACGACTGTTATTAGATGTTTGTACATTAATGAGCTCCAACTAGAATGTCCCTGAGTAGAGTTCAGACCTCGGCCAACTGTCCGCTTTTAAAACCACTTTCAAATTCACTGGGTCTGGAACTTTATCTGGGTCCACATCTGATTGTTTTATGTAAGATGTAATTGTTTTTAATAACACCAGGATGGCCGAGTGGTTAAGGCGTTGCACTCAAGATGCAATGGACTCAAGTCCTCGTGGGTTCAAATCCCACTCCTGGTATTGTCCTTCAAAAAGTCAATGCACTGACTGATATGTCACATGCATAAATAACATGTCATATTGAATATGACATTGTCTACATCAACCTGTGTTAAGTGGGCTGCTAAAAAGGTAAATTAAGCTAATCAGCTGTTAACGAGGATAGAGGAAAGAAGAAGATTGTTATTAGATGTTTGTACATTAACGAGCTCCGTGCAACTAGAACTCAACTAAGTAGAGTTCAGTCCTCGGCCAACAGTTAAAACCACTTTTAAACTCACTCGGTCTAGAACTTTATCTGGATTTGCACCAGATTTCACACTCTCATAAATATTATCCCCCTCAGTATGGCCGACTGTTTTATTTATGATGTAATTTTTATTGATATCACCAGGATGGCCGAGTGGTTAAGGCGTTGCACTCAAGATGCAATGGACTCAAGTCCTCGTGGGTTCAAATCCCACTCCTGGTATTCTCCTTTAAAAAATCAATGAGTCACAGTACTGGCCAATCTCTCACATGCATAAGCAACACGTAACCATTGAATATGACGTTGTCTACATCAACCTGCAGGTTTATCACTGGGAAATCTTCTGCTAACGAGCTGCTAACAAGGTCAATGAAGCTAATCAGCTGTTAGCGAGGAAAGTGTGAGATGATAGAGGAGATAAGAAGATTGTTATCATATGTTTCTTCATGAATAAGCTCCGTGCAGGGCAGCTCTGAAGCAGCTTTTTAAATTCACACCTTTATCTGGATCTGCACCAGATTTCACACCCTCATAAATATCATCCCCCTCAGTATGGCCGAGTGTTTTATTTATGATGTAATTGTTATTAATATCACCAGGATGGCCGAGTGGTTAAGGCGTTGCACTCAAGATGCAATGGATTCAAATCCTCGTGGGTTCAAATCCCACTCCTGGTATTCTCCTTTAAAAGGTCACTGTACTTAGACAAGACACAACCTCCATCATAGATCTGTGCTTCAGTTACACAAGAGAAAAGCTTCTTCTCTGCTGACCAATACTTCACAAGTATAAGTAACACATCACCATCTAATATGCAGTTGGGAAAATCGAGTGTGGTCATCTGCTAACGAGCTGCTAACGAGGTTAATGAAGCTAATCAGCTCTTAACGAGGTCGGTGTCACATGAGCGGACAGAGGAGAGAAGACGATCGTTAGAGTTTCAGTAACGCTTCCTTTTTCCAAGTCATTAGGACCTTTAGAGAAGATGCAGGGCGGCTCTGAACCATTTATAATAAATGATCAGTCATCCCAGTTAAGAACCAGAGAGCTGAGATGTTCAGAGAGTCACATCCTCGTCTGCAGCTCGGATAGAAACTGTTTTACCAGAGCTCTAGGGTTTCAGAGGATTACCTTTGTAAGAGAGAACATTCATAAAGACCTGACAACTAAAAGAAGTAGAAACTGATGGTGTGTGTACATGTGGAGGACTTTGGGTGTGCGTGAGTGAGTGGTTTCTTTTGGGGGGGGGGGGGTGGATTTTATAGCTCACTTTTTACTTTATACTTTACAGTACGGCTGCATCCTCCACCATGTACTTTCATATATCACTTTAACAGCTCTACAAAGGGCTTTTAGATGTCATCTGTGTTTCAGGAGCATTATAAAGATAGCAGGCGGATATTCCCAGCAGAGAGCCGGGCACTGTAATATATAACTGCTGCAGCTTCAGCAGTGGACCCGGTGTCATTACCACCACTCAAAACAATGGACCGCAACGGAAACGTCTATATAGTCCCGTTCACATAAATATCCCCCCCCCCCCTCCAAGGCTCTGAGCCGGTGACATTGGGCTTCTCGGTTTGAATTCATGGGTTTTATTCTCAAGGAGACTTGCTGATGAGATCACGGTGACACGAGGTCACATCCACACGCCCTCTGCAACTGATTAATATTCATGTTTTATGTTGCTTTAACTCTCTAGTAATCATTTTTCCTGTCGCCCGTCCTCTCTCTCCTCTCACTCCTCTCTCTCTCCATCTCAGGGCAATGTGACCTTTTCTTGTGCTGAGCCAGTTTCCGTCGCCGTGACGTTTCCCGGACCCCAGAGCTTCCTTCAGTTGCCGAGGGCGATGGCGTCCTCTTCGGGGGGCGTGTCCGTGGGGTTCCAGTTCAGGACGTGGAACAAGGCGGGGCTTCTGCTCACCTTTGACCTCCCTGACGAAGGGGGAGTGGCCTGGCTGCACCTGAGTGAGGCCAGACTGTGGCTGCAGATCCAGAAGGCTGGCAGGGCGCCGCTGGAGCTCAGGGCAGGTCAGTCGAACAACTTATAAACTGAAACTCATCTCAATGTCGAAGAAGTAAATTCTAACATTTAAAACCAAACATCTTACTCACAACCCAGGCCACCGAATAAAGCACCGCCCTATTTACTCAGTATGAACTTATTCATCTCAAATCAGTTTTGTCCTGATCATCCATCGATGAGAGGATGTGTTCTGTTGTCTCAAAATCTAGTTGCTTGCTTGAATTTAATCCAACACAGAACAGGATAATTCCACCAACTGTAACCTACATCTAATAGTGTTTTCATCATCAATATGATTTTTAAAAATACTTCATCAATAATTCCTTTGGTAAAGTCGTGCTCGACTTGCAAAGACAATAATATTTCCCTCAAATCCAAAGTGTTAACTTTCCCAAGAACAGAAATACAGGATAGAAGAACTGCACCGTACTTGCAGAGTCCTTTAATTTGAGAAGGGCTGAGGTTTGAGAATTTGTTGATATAAATAACATCTACATGAATTTAACCATTAAAGATAAACACAATACCAGGAGTGGGGGTCGAACCCACGAGGGCAATCGCCCATTGGATCTTAAGTCCAACGCCTTAACCTCTCGGCCATCCTGGTTTGAAATCTCAAACAATTGATACATTTCAAGCAGTAGTGATGATAAAACAATGTGCTGCAAGAAATCAGTGGTATTTCCCTCAAATCCAAAGTGGTAACTATCCAACGAATAGAAACACTAGATAGAAAAACTGCAACGTCCTTGCAGAGACCTTTTATTCTAGAAGGGCTGAAGATTGAGAAGTTGTTGTTGTTATAAGTGTCATGTATGTGAATTTAACCATTAAAGATAAACACAATACCAGGAGTGGGGGTCGAACCCACGAGGGCACTCGCCCATTGGTTCTTAAGTCCAACGCCTTAACCTCTCGGCCATCCTGGTTGGAAATATCAAACAATTGATACATTTCAAGCAGTAGTGATGATAAAACAATGTGCCGAAAGAAATCCTGAACTTTGGTAAAGCCATGCTTGGCTTGCAAAGACAATAATGTTTCCCTCAAATCCAAAGTGGCAACTTTCCAACTAATAGAAAAACTGCAACGTCCTTGCAGGGACCTTTTATTCCAGAAGGGCTGAAGATTGAGAAGTTGTTGTTATAAGTTTCATCTACATGAATTTAACCATTATAGATAAACACAATACCAGGAGTGGGGGTCGAACCCACGCGGGCATTCGCCCATTGGATCTTAAGTCCAACGCCTTAACCTCTCGGCCATCCTGGTTGGAAATCTCTTACAATTGATCAATTTCAAACAGTAGTGATGATAAAACAATGTCCTGAAAGAAATCCTGAACTTTGCTCAAGCCATGACAGTGATATTTCCCTCAAAGCCAAAGTGGAAACTATCCCACGAAGCAGAACTTCCTTGCAGAGACCTTTCATTCGAGAAGGGATGAGGGCTGAGAAGTTGTTGTTGATATAAGTGTCATCTACAGAGTGTAACCATAAAATACTATGAGTACCAGTATCAATACCAGGAGTGGGGGTCGAACCCACGCGGGCATCTGCCCATTGGATCTTAAGTCCAACGCCTTAACCTCTCGGCCATCCTGGTGCTGTGAATAGAAATGTTTGTGTTATTATGCAAAAACTACTCAACCAATTACCATGACATGTTGAGGAGTGGTTGGAGATGATCAGAGGAAAAAACAGATACGTTTGACTTTCTTTGAAATGGTGAAGTCGTGTAATAGCCTTGATGGACGTATCCCTTTTCTAGTCACCTTTCTAGTTTCTCTTCTGTTATCTATTGGACAAGAGCTCAAAGTACATCAGTAATGTTTTGTGATGTTATTGGACGTTCCTCAGGTTCGGCTCTGAACGACGGCCAGTGGCACTCAGTGGATTTCACCTCCGATCGAGGACGTCTGAGCGTGTCTGTGGATGAAGGAGGAGGAGGAGTCGCTCACGCCAGCCCCTCGTTTCCTGTCAGCGTTCGACATCAACTCTTCTTTGGTGGTAAGAGCTTCGAACATGTATCATCAGTTATTATAATGAAGAAAGATTGAAAGATGTATTTCCAATGAAATAACAACAGGACAGAATTTATCTTAATAAGATCAATTAGAGCTCTGATGTAGTGTTGACTCACCTAATTGAGGTTCGGGCTCATTTGGCAGCAGCAGTGATAGTTAAGCTTCAGAATATTATGATGTTCTGTGTCTTTATTCAGATTTCAGGAATATTTAACCAAATGAGGAATTAAATGACCGTCATTTATAAATTAAACACTTTATCCTACTTTATTTCTCTTTTCCTGAAGTTAGGGTCCAAAAAGTTTCACTAAATGATGCCTCAAGTTTGAGTTATATTTAGTCTCTTTGGTTATTGTGGAATAATAATAGTAAAACAGTGTAGTTGTCGTAGAATTCACCAGACAAACAAACTAACTGTTTATATGAGCCTTGTTGTTTTGTTTTTCCCTGAAGTTGTTTCCAGCTGTTTCCAGTTGTTGTCAACAGAACTCTCCTCAACAACTGTGTGTGCACTGAACCAAATTAAACTTGTTTCTGTTTTATAATGAAAGTTTATTACTCTCCTCTCCTCCTCTGATCTCTCTCCTCTCTCTCTCTTCCTGTGTCTTTTCCTCTCTCTCATCTTTCCCCCTGTTTCTCTTTATTTCATTCTCCACTGACTTCCTCGCTGCTTCTTCTTCTTGACTCTCCTCTCTTTTGTTTTCGATCCACTCTGCAGTTTTTCAGTCCCGGTCTGTTCTTTATATTGCTGGAGGCTCTTCATCATTCTGCACGTTCACACTCACACGTTACACAAACGCACTCTCACCGTCTCTTCTACACCATTAAATCCACTACAAAGGAATTTGATCAAGGTCTGACCCACATTTTCATGATTCCAGACACTTGAAAAAACACAATCCACCACAGCTCAGCTCTCTGTGCGGTGAAACCCATTTACTACGGTTTCACATCCATACTACTCTTTTATTTATTAACCATAGACACTGAATAAAGATTAAGGACGCGTCTCCACTTCCGTCCTCTATCAAGAAATCAGCCCAAAATGTATTGCATTGTATTTAACCCTAACCCTAATCTATTGGCTTCTGTTTGATTGGATCCTCACTGTTGTCCTGTTGTCCTTCTGCTCTTCATCCTTCCTCATCCAGGTTGTCCCGCTGACCAAGACAATAACCAGGAGTGTACAAACCCCTTCGACATTTTCCAGGGCTGCATGCGCCTCCTCTCTGTGGACCACCAGCCAGTGGACCTGATCCTGGTGCAGCAAAGACTTCTGGGAAACTACAGCCACTTGCAGATCGACATGTGTGGAATCATCGACAGGTCGGAATCACAGAAACTATTAAAACAACTTCCCTCTCTGCTGATGTGATCTTGAGGCAAATTCCTCTGCTAATCATTTTCATTAAAGGCCTGGTAAAAGGTTAAAGGTCAAACATCTGACCTCCCAAGGTCAGAAGATGATAGGATGCATCCTGCTAAGTTTAATGGATCAAACACGAGGTCTGTAAAGTAAATGAAATACCAGGAGTGGGGTTCGAACCCACGAGGACATTCGTCCATTGGATCTTAAGTCCAACGCCTTAACCTCTCGGCCATCCTGGTTGGAAATCTCACTAAATTGTTTAATTTCAGAACTTATTGATGATAAAACAAGGTGCTGAAAGAAATCCTGAACTTTGGTAAAACCATGACACTGATATTTCCCTCAAAGCCAAAGAGGAAACTATCCCACGAAGCAGAACTTCCTTCCAGAGTCCTTTCATTCCAGAAGGGTTTAGGATTGAGAAGTTGTTGTTGATATAAATTTCATCTACATGAGTGTAACCATAAAATACTAAGGTTATCAATACCAGGAGTGGGGGTCGAACCCACGCGGGCAATTGCCCATTGGATCTTAAGTCCAACGCCTTAACCTCTCGGCCATCCTGGTGCTGCATGAGGCTTGAATTCATCAATCTGCACTGAAGAGATACAGATAGAAGGATATTAAACATGTTATATATAAAACTACTGTCCAAGCATTTGTTTGGGTGTGTTACACAAAAACTACTCATCCGATTACCATGATATGTTGTGGAATGGTTGGGGATGATCAGAGGAAAAACCAGATAAGATTCACTGTCTTTGTCATGGTGAAGTTGAACACCTTGACGGACATATCCACTTTCTGATAAACTTTCTAGATGCTCTTCTGTAATCTATTGTACAAGACCTCGTAGTATATCAGCTCCTTTAAAGTCGATGAAGAATACCAGGAGTGGGATTTGAACCCACGAGGACTTGAGTCCATTGCATCTTGAGTGCAACGCCTTAACCACTCGGCCATCCTGGTGATTTTATCCAATCAAAATATCTTTTTTTATTCCTGTGCTTGTTATCATTCACACGTTCACGAGTGTGTTATTGTTACGCTGCTGTCAAATGATGTAGGTGGAGTTGGGTTGATGGTCGGACATGTGACAAGTTCCTGTTTTGCTGCTGTCAGGAATTCTTGTTGGGGTTGTGAACTCCCATTGGTTGTAAATCAGGGTTGACTGAAGCTTTTAGGGACAAATGTTCTGCTTAACATTGGTCCATCCTGGTGAAAAGGTTGTAATATTACAAATACAGGAACATTTACAACAGTTATGAACTCTCCTCTCGGCAAAAAGCAGCAGTCAGACACTTGTACACTTACACATGAACACAGCTGCCACACAGACTCACCAGAGAGGCAGAATTTGCCTCAGTGGGTTTAATTAAATATCTTCCTGGTTCAACTTTTATCAGATTATTATTCAGCAGAATTCAGCTCCTGCACAGATCTGATGACTCACAGGAGCAGAGTGAGAAAGAAATCCCAGCTTTCCCTGTGCTGTAATTAGATTTAGGGATCATGGGATATAAAGTTTAAAGGAAGATGGAGTTATAGTCTTAGCTTCCATATGCTTCTCTTTCCTTTGAGTAGTTTTTAACATCTGTGTGGGTGTGCAGGCCGAGCGCATGGAGACCGAACTTCAGTCTGCATTCAGAGTGGAAGCACTTGGGTCAGAAAGTCAACTCGATCCATTTCCAGAACATTTTGTTTCCTCTGCATTGACAGACAGAAACATCTGAGCCCTTATTATTTTTTCTCGTACTGCCTGACAGCTCAACTCAGTTTGTCAAACAGCAAAACTGTCACAGGAACCAAAGAGGTTGAGGAGAGAGAAGTGTCAAATCACCACAACCGAACTCAAAACCTTCCAGGGACAATCTGAACGCCTTGGAATAACAGGATGGATTGGTTGGACGGATTTTGGAGAAGTTTTACCGACAGAACGAGTTATATCATGTTCATGCAGACCCAGTTTTAGAGGTGTTAGGAGGATTAAAGAAAATCTGCTGGATCAATTTCCACAAAACTTGCAATATAGGTTTTGATTTCATGTGAACCCTACTTTTATAACAGAGGTTTTGCTTGTGACCTGATAACCCTTCAGATCTTGATGGTGCCAAAGGGTCACTATACATTAACTGGTTACCAGGAGGAGGATTTGAATCCATTGCATCTTGAGTGCAACGCCTTAACCACTCGGCCATCCTGATGATTTCATGCAGTCATAATATCTCATTTTCATCTTTCTCTCAGTATAGACGATGCAGAAGGATGGTTGTAGGATTTGATATGTTGGCAGGTACACCACCCAATGATCCTTGAGTCTATTTCACTCGTCCACCATGGTTCTTACTTTACCTGCTCCTTGGTTGACTGAAGTTGTTGGTGAGACCCTGTTGTTGTTCAAGGACACAATTATCTTATCTCTTCAAGATTGTGAAGAGAACAAAATACCAGGAGTGGGGGTCGAACCCACGCGGGCACTCGCCCATTGGATCTTAAGTCCAACGCCTTAACCTCTCGGCCATCCTGGTTGGAAATATCATACAATTTTCAATTTCAGAATTGAGTGATGATAAAACAATGTGCTGAAATAAATCCTGAACTTTGGTAAAGTCCTGCTTTGCTTTCAAAGAACGTGATATTTCCCTCAAATCCAAAGTGTTGACTATCCAACGAATAGAAAAACTGCAACGTCCTTGCAGAGACCTTTTATTCCAGAAGGGCTGAAGATTGAGAAGTTGTTGTAAGTGTCATCTACATGAATTTAACCATTAATGATAAACAGAATACCAGGAGTGGGGGTCGAACCCACGCGGGCATTCGCCCATTGGATCTTAAGTCCAACGCCTTAACCTCTCGGCCATCCTGGTTGGAAATAGTGGAGAGTTGTTTCAGTTAAAATCGTAGTGATGATAAAACAATGTGCTGAAAGAAATCCTGACCTTTGGTAAAGCCATGACGGTGATATTTCCCTCAAAGCCAAAGTGGCAACTATCCAACGAGTACAAATACAGGATAGAAAAACTGCAACATCCTTGCAGAGTCCTTTTACTCCAGAAGGGCTGAAGATTGAGGAGGTGTTGTTGTTATAAGTTCCATCTACATGAATTTAACCATTAAAGATGAAGAGAATACCAGGAGTGGGGGTCGAACCCACGCGGGCATTCGCCCATTGGATCTTAAGTCCAACGCCTTAACCTCTCGGCCATCCTGGTGCTGAATGTGGCTTCTTCTTTTATAATTAATCAATCCACGGTGAAGACAGATCGACAGACATTAAACATGTAATATATAAAACCACTGACACAGAGTTTGATTGTGTGTCTACAGCCGACTCACACAAACCCTAAATACAGGAGACAACAGAGCGGTGTGGTGGTGTGAATGTGAAGTTCGGTGCTTTATGTGCTCGGCTCCCTCTCACTCTTAGATTAAAGCCGAGCAGAGATATCGAGGGTGAACTCACACTGTCGCAGGCTGACAAGCTGCTGAGTCATGGCTTTTATCTCAATAAAAGGACGACAGCAGATTCTGAGCAGTCATCTGTTTCCCGCTCAGTGTTGCTGCCGGAGTTTGGGCAAAAACATGCACTCACTCACTGTCACATGTGTTTAAATGGCCGAGCACACATTGTGTCTGTGTGTGTAGTAGTCAGTTTATTACAGTAAAGATGTATAGTTACCTCCGGTCCCATTGGAGCAGAGCTTCATCTTATACGATCGGATTGTTTATGGCATTTTGGAGCTTTGGTTTGTGGGATAATTAATTTTACAACTCAGTTTGTTGTCCGTATTCTCCGACTGCCTCCAAAGTGAGGAGATTGTCTTCCTCTTCCTGCTGCACATGCCTGCTCTCTAATAAACCACTCAGTATTTATTGAAAAAGAAATCACTTTTTTTTATTGGCTTCCATGAATCTCCCACAGCGGCCGGGCCGTGGACCTGTCGGGGATTGGAGTCAGAGTCGTACACGTGTTTCTGACAGCGGCGGCGGCGTGAGAGACGTGTGAGCACGCTGAGGCGGATAAATAGATGCTCGTGAATTTGAATGCATATTCCCCATTAATTTTTCATTTCACAGGCGTGTTCCCTTGATACCCTCCGACCCTGACATCCACTCTTCTGCTCCATGCATGTGCATTATGCAAACACATTAGAACTCAATGTCTCACGTCACAGTTTGCTGATTTCATTTTCACGGTCAACATAATGTCTCATGTGTTTTCATAACCCCTCCACCCCCCCCCCTCTCCCCCCCTACCTTCTGCCTCCTGATGTCACGACGGTCACAGCAGTGAGATATTTAACCATCGATTCACACGGAGAGATATTCATTGTGAGCCGGGTTCATTTAAAGAACTTCTTCAAACAGAAGTGAGGATCCTCTGTGCTCAGACGGAAACTTCCCCTTTTATGTGCAATGAAAGAAAAATCTAAAGAGACGAATCTGTGAAGTAATGAAATTATTCTTTTCATCTCTGTGTGGAAGGGAGAAAGGTATTCTGAAGATGTCATCTTTCCTTTGAAAGGCGGCAAAAAATGTATTTTCTCCTCAAACCATCAACCTACCGCAACGTTATTTATCCATATATCTTGTATTTAGCAGCATATTTAGTCCTAATGGTGCTTATTAAACCTTTAAGCACCTCAGCTAAAAGGCTTTTACATTATCGTATTAACAATATTACATAGATAATACATAACAAAGCTGCACAAAGCTTTGAAGTATTACACAAGATAACTGGCACCGACAGTCCCCTTGAAATTCAGTCAACATTAAAAGCCGTCCTTTAAGTCGTTTTTTGCATTAAGGATCATTTATGTCACCGTCACTGTTCAAATACAAGCGTCATTGACTCTGGTTGATTGATATTGGAGCAATATGTCCACTAGAGGGCAACAGCGAACACGGCCACTTTGGAGGAGGTTGTGATAATGATCATCGTAAATCTCAATCCAGCTGACAAACAAAAAACTAACAGATGGAGGGGGGTGACAACACAACGTCCACAGCGTGTGTGTGTGTCTGTGTGTTTGTGTGTGTGTGTGTGTGTGTGTGTGTGTGTGTGTGTGTGTGTGTGTGTGTGTGTGTGTGTGTGTGTGTGTGTGTGTGTGTGTGTGGTAAGGCAGCCTGTGGGAAGAGCGGTGAGGATCGTAGGGTTCAAGTGAATCTATGATGTAAGTCAGAGCAAGTCCATGTAGGGACTTTAAAGTAATTAGTGAAAGTTTAAAACCCGACAGGTAGAGCCGGTCAACGCGGCGTCAAGGATGTGACTGATGTAATTCTGTCTCGTAAAACGTGTAACAAGTCTGGCAGCGGAGGTTTTAACAAGCCGAGGACGGGAGACGACCTTTTGGCCGAGAGCTGAACACAGAAAATTACAATAATCCAGACGAGATGAAAGTGTCGGGTGAAAATTAAAAGCTGCGTTTCGTAAGAGTCTGTTTAGTTTAATGAAGCTGATTTTCTCTCTTTGAAGGGTTGTGAGAGTTTAAAAGGTGAAAAGTTTCCTCTGTGTAACTGAGGCAACGGCGAATAGATGAACACTTTAATTAACTTTGGGATTCTTTGGAAACGGATCAACAGCGGAAACAGTGACTCTCCAATGTTGTTTCTCCTTATCAGACACTATGCTTTCTCATATTCTAGTGTCATGGCAAAGAACAACAAATGCTTCAATCAAATTTAATAAAGCAACTAAACACTCAAGTTTTATGAGAATTTCACCATTTCTCTCTCACTCTCTTTCTCTCTCTCTCTCCCTGTCTCTCTCTCAGGTGTTCTCCCAGTCGCTGTGAACATGGCGGCCGCTGCACTCAGTCCTGGACGATCTTCCACTGCAACTGCTCGGACAGCGGCTACAATGGAGCGACCTGCCACAGCTGTAAGTCCAACTGCTATCACCACATGACCACGGGAAACAAGTACAGGAAAACCTTAGAGAGAGAGAAGTGAAATGCATGAAAAAAACAGATGGAGAGCGAGTCCACGAGTCAGAATAAGTGACACTGTATAGTTCCTGCAGGATTCAAACCCATCTGATAACGTGAGATCAGATTCAATCGTTTCTACAAACTGTTTAAAACTCATTAAGACATTTTCCCTTTAAACAAAGAAAGAAAGTTGTACGTGTGGTTTATCTCAATGAGCAACTCACTAGAAATCATAAAAAGTCATTCAGTAAAACTCCAGAACTTCCTTCATTACCAAAGCAGCCCATAAATAAACTGCCAACAGCCAATTCAGCATTCTTTTAATGGAGCCTATTTACTAAAATGCAAATGAATACAGGTTAAAGTTGCAGCCATTAGCTGTTGTTTCCTGTTTACATCCCCAGAGCCCTATAGTGGTGCAGTGGTACCAACAGAGAATTAAAAAAAATATATTTATTATCTCTTCAATCTTCTTGGGACGGCACGAGGCGGCCAAATCTATACAGAACAAGACTCACACTTTAATAATATCCTTTAAATATGCCTGTATTTAATATCAGCTCATGCTTTCTCGCTCCGGTGCAGCTGGTTACAGTGTTTGCAATCTGTTTGTTACACCTGAGTGATGTGATGGAGGTTAATGAGTCTGTGGCTGTGTATAAGTTGTGTAGTAATATGGAGTAAACGAAAGGAAGCATAACAGAAGGTGAGATAATGGGTGAGATTCACTCGCTCTGTTCCAGTCGCCTTCAAGCTGAAACCTTCAGACCTGCACACTTCACCTCTGCTCCCGTCTCGTTCCTATTGCTCCAACCAACCTGAGGCCACGTGGTGAATGAAAGGCCTTTGGCTGAGGAGAGGAGGAGATAAACAGGTGGAGAGTGGGAACCTTTAGATATGGATTTGACTTATGTGACTGCAGAGGAAGCACTGGTGTGTGTTTGTGACTGGAGGAGGAGGAGGAGGAGGAGGAGGTGGAGGAGGAGGAGGAAGAGGAAGATTTGTCACGAGCATAGAATGTAAATAACTTCTTTACTTGCTCGCACTACCAGAGTTTTCCTCAACCAATCAGGAGTCAGTCTCAGCCTGTTTTTATATCATCAAATAATGAATCTTCTACTTAGACTCTTTAGTTTGGGTTTACGTCACATCCAGTAAGGAGTTGACCACAGTTTCAACGTTGTGAGTCCGCTGAGAGTTGTGTACTTGCTCTGGTCACACGTACATGCCCATGGTTCCATTCATATTTCCATCCATTTTTATTGATGGTTGATGTTAGAGAGCGAGGAAGAGGAGGGGTAGGTCCAGGTTTACTGAGTATTTGTATTCCCATCAGTCTTTGCCGTCCCCCTCAGCTGGACTGATCTTTGTGCGACTCTTCTCTCGGGTTGTGATTCAGTTGTGACACATACAGAAACTCCCATAATCCTCCACAGTGCGATGTTCATCCCCTCGATGTGTCGATGTGACCCGTGTACGAGCAGTCGTGTGAAGCGTACAAACACGTCGGAATATAGGTTTTGAATTGTGAATCCCATTTGTATAACAGAGCTTTTTAAATGCTGCTTGTGACCTGATGACCTTCAGATCTTGATGGTGCCAAAGGGTCATCGTACTGGTTACCAGGAGTGGGATTTGAACCCACGAGGATTTGAACCCACTCAGCCATCCTGATGATTTTGTGTCATCATCATATCTCATTTTCATGTTGCTCTCAGTATAGACGATGTAGAAGGATGGTTGGAGGACTTGACATGTTGGCATGTACACCACCCAATGATCATTGACTCCATACCACTCGTCCAACATGGTTCTTACTTCACTTGCTCCTTGGTTGACTGAAGTTGTTGGTGAGATCCTTTTGTTGTTCAAGGACACAATTATCTTATCTCTGCAGGATTGTGAAGAAAACAAAATACCAGGAGTGGGGGTCGAACCCACGAGGGCATTCGCCCATTGGATCTTAAGTCCAACGCCTTAACCTCTCGGCCATCCTGGTTGGAAACATCAGACAGTTGTTCAATTCCATATTCTAGTGATGATAAAACAGTGTGCTGAAATAAATCCTGAACTTTAGTGAAGTCCTGCTTGGCTTGCAAAGAACGTGATATTTCCCTCAAATCCAAAGTGTTGACTATCCAACGAATAGAAAAACTGCAACGTCCTTCCAGAGTCCTTTTATTCCAGAAGGGCTGAAGATTGAGGAGGTGTTGTTATAAGTGTCATTGTGTACATGAATTGAACCATTAAAGATAAACAGAATACCAGGAAGTGCGATCATCCCCTCGATGTGTCGATGTGACACGTCTCCTTCTTCTCCTCACAGCCGTGTACGAGCAGTCGTGTGAAGCGTACAAACACAACGGAAACACGTCGGGACATTTCTACATCGACGTGGACGGCAGCGGACCAATCAGACCACAGCTGGTCTACTGCAACATGACAGGTGACTCTCTCTCTCTCTCTCTCTCTCTCTCTCTCTCTCTCTCTCTCTCTCTCTCCTTCATCCTCCCATCATCACTCAACGTTCCGTACGATGAACATTTACATAATTGTAAATTATGATGCTCTGATCCATCTTATCTTCCACCCACCTTTTATTTCTTTTTATCTTCTGTTCTTCTCCACCTCAGTGGCTCTGTCTTCCCACGTCTCAATTCTTCATGTCACTCGAATAATCATATAAATGTGAATTATGATGACACACATCATCGTTCTCTTTCTGCTGATCTTCTCCTTTCATCCTGTGTGTGGTGATTTTATATTATCCATTCTGCTCCTGGAAACTGTGTCGTTAACATCGTACACACAGGATCAATATTTATAAAAAGTACTAATAATTCATATCAGTGGTGTCTATTTATCTATATATCTATTTCTTCCCCAGAGGAGGACACGTGGATGGTGATCCAACACAACAACTCGGAGCTGACCAGAGTCCGACCCTCTCCAGACGTGAACCAGATCTTAGTTCACTTCGACTACTCCACACTCGAGGAGCAGCTGTCGGCCGTCCTCAGCCAATCACAGCACTGCGAACAGGAGCTGGCCTACCGCTGCAGGAAGTCCCGCCTCCTGAACACCCCAGGTAAGGGACGTGTTTGTCTGTGTGTCCGTCGGCACAACTCAGAACAACAACAACAACAACAACACTTTCCCGGGCCTCATCTTCCCAGCCAGGGATTCTAACCTGCGACTTTAAGCTTTTTTTTTTCGATGTGAAATGTGTTGGTCGATGTTTGGCTTCACTTCTGAGCTCGAGCTCGTTCTCTGCCAGACGAGATAAACACGGCCAGAGAATGAGTTGTTTTATTCTTTATTGATTCATTTTGTCAGTGTCGGTGAAAAATAAGCACAGAATAAAAAAAACACCTTGAAGAGCTGAGGAATCTAAATCCTCCCCTGATGGAGTCAACGCTTGTTTTTTATTTTTTGAGTCTGCGTTTGTAATTATACTTAACATTTCAAAAAGCAGATCTCACTTTTGAATCTAATCTAATCTAAATCCTATTAATCTTTTAATCTTTTATAATCTTATCTCAGAGAAACAGACCTGCAGCATTTCATTTCTACCCCCGTTCCTTAAAGCCCCTCGAGTTTCCACTTAAATAAGAAAATACTCGAACCTGTTCTTAATTGACTTGTTGGACGAAGTGAGAGTTAATGAAAGTTCGGTTCTTCTTACTCAGAAAGAATCAAATCAAATCGCTCAGCGGCTCAAACTCTCACGAATTAATTTGACGAATCAATTGTTGAGGATTTGTTTAATTCCTCCTCTTTCTGGAACGATTGTTGAGTTAAATCAGTGTTTCCTTCCTTTAGTCACGTGCTTGTATCGAACGTTTATCGAATCACGGCAGTTGAGGAAAAGAGTGGAAATCATTCTGATCCACAAGTCGCATTGAATCCTTCTGGTGGTCTGCAGTGAATGTAGCGTACGAGATTCTAACTTGCGTATATGAGAGATACATGTGAGGGGTGGGGGGGGTCATAGAATGATGGATGAAAGTGGGGAAAGTGTCAGGAAAGGTAGAGCGGATGGAGTAATAGAATTTCCATTATAAACTCTCTGCTGCTCTGTGAGAAAATAAAGAAGCGCTGAGTCAACAGAGACCTTTCCAATCACCTTTCCTCCATTCTCACACACACACACACACACACACACACACACACACACACACACACACTATCATCGCCCTCCAACCAAAATAATATATTCAGCGTTCGGGGTGGGAGCTTGGATTCACCCTGGGAGTTGAGGGGACTTTCTCTCAGATATTGTCTTCCCGACCCAGTTTCCCCTCGGGGGGGAAACAGCATAAAGTTTTACCACGGACACACAACTTTAACAACTTTATGTTCTGTGAGCATCCAAGTCGATTATGAGCCGATGCAAGCGGCTGTGGTTCTGTGGTCTCACATAGAGTGCACCATTAAAAACATGATCTGCATCCATCATAACTTTTTGTTGCTCCGCTTTTCTTTTTTTTTACATCCTCATATATTTTTTTTCCAGTTAAGCGAGCAGTTGTGTTCCCTTAACCTCAAAGTTACAAAGATTCAGCAGTTACCCCGTCTTCACTTATCGAGCTAAAGTCTTTGAGTTGAAAGATGCAGAGAAACTGGGAATATTTCTCCTGCAGGAATAAGATATTTAATAATCCAGAAATGTGGTTTAGGTCACTTATATGGAGGAGCTTCTTGGAAACGAGTGTTATAATAAGCTCCGGTTAAATCTGTTGCATTCTAGATGGTTTTAAAATCAACCGCAGACATAATGACAGTTTCTTATCTTTTACTCATGAGAACAATAGTTCAATAGTGGTTCAATTGTAGCTTTATTGTCCATTTCTTCACATGTTCAGACATACAAAGGAATCAATAGAGCGTTTCCCACTCTCCCACGGTGAAACATATAAAGTGCACAGGCACAACGGATAAGACAAGACAAGACTAAGTAAACATACAGATTCACGTACAGCACGTACAGCAGCATAAGTTTCTGTAAAGTAAAGTGTAAACGTAATAAAGTGATAAAAGTGATAAAGGGGCAAAAAGTGACAGTTTGTTGCACACTAGACGATCCAGTCGAGATTCAGAACCACGCCAATTAACAAACTCTTTCTAAAAGGCGATTCCTGAAAGAGGAGCTCACAGAACAGTTATCAGACATCACTTTGGATTAAAATCCAACATGGAGGTGGACGAAAACATAATAAGGCCCCACATTGCCCTGGATTCCCCAGGTGTGCATCCGCCATAAACAAGTTAAAGGATTTCAGACGTAAAACGTGTTTGACTTGTCCAGAGAAGTGAATCTTTTTGGCTCAACTCTAATATTCAGACGTTTCATGACAGAACACAATACATGAAGATATATATGTAGGAGCTCCTTGGAAACAAGCTGAGTGTTAGAATAAGCTCCGGTCATATCTGCTGTTTGAAAATCAACCTGAGATATAATATGAGATGTGAACAGTTTCTAATCTTTTACTCATGAGAAGGAACACACTGAGACGATCCAGTCGAGATGCAGGAACACGCACTTAGCGTTTAACAAACTATTTTCTGAAAGGCGATTCCCGAAAGAGGAGCTCACAGAACTTCTTTTATCAAACATGACTTTGGATTAAAAACAAACATGGAGGTGGACAGCAGCATCTTCTGCTGGTTTTGCCCTGAGAAAACACAATACGGCCTCACATTGCCCTGGATTCCCGTCTCGTGTGCAGCCGCCTTAAACAAGATGAGAGGTCAAACTTGTCCAGAGAAGTGACTCTTTGCCTGTGTGTGTGTTTCAGAGGGCTCTCCGTTCAGCTGGTGGCTCGGTGGTCCCGGCTCCGGGCGCCTCCAGGCGTACTGGGGGGGGGCACAGCCTGGCAGCCAGCAGTGCGCCTGCGGCCTGCAGGGCGACTGCGTGGACCCTCAACACTACTGCAACTGTGACGCCGACCGCCTGGACTGGTACAGAACCTTTAATAAAGACCGGATACCAGATAGAAACTGCTTTCTCTCCCAGTCATTGTCTTTATAATATACGTGGATGTAGTCTGGGGTTTTGTTGGATTCTTTCGAGCAGCAGGTTCCAACGTGTACATGTCTTCACTGATGAACCCCCCCATCTGTTAACCAGTGGGTGGAGGGTTTGTTTGATTTGAAGAACTCTGCATCATCAGCAGAGGTGCGTCCTCCTTCCTCCTCTGTTTCCTACCTGTTGTTTACTTGTACTTAGCAGCAGCGTATTCACAGAGAATAAATGAAACTGTAATTCAGAGGCTGTTACGGTTAAACTCGGTGTGCTTTGTATAAAAATGCAAAAGAGCAACAGAAACAGCCACAGATGAATAGAATATTAAAATGCAGCAGCAACAGAGGATAAATAAACAGAAGGCGATCGCTGCTGAGTGGTGAGAACAGCAGATGTGTTTAATGACGTTTTCCCACCTGAGAGTCCGACATTGTTGAATAAAATGCATAGAAATTTATTTTTTCAGTTTGAATTGAGAAAATAACACCTCTGTAATATTATATACTACTAGAAAAACAATCCTCCACCTTGTTAAAACATAATATTGACTGCAAACAATCCCGGGAGCTTTTCATTCTATTCTGTCTCGACTCGCTATGATTGGTCTGAAATTCTAAACTATCCAAACCTGTAAAGTAGCTCCTGACTCAGAGTTGTTGTGTCTGTGGAGCTGTAGATTAAATATGTCAAATAAATCTACTCACGCACACAAATATGAAGGAGACAGTGAGTGGCAGAGAGAGAGAGAGAGAGAGAGAGAGAGAGAGAGAGAGAGAGAGAGAGAGAGGTGCAGCTCCTCCTCAGTCTTTTTATATTCACATGCACCAACTAATAAAACATTCTTTGCACATTCACCTGTGGAGGAATGTAACAGTGACAGACTCACCTAATTATAAGAATTTATGTCGGTTGTCAAGCCCATAAAAAGTTGTTTATACTAAACCTGAGTTATCCCCTTCTCCTCCTCCCACCTCTGTCACTTCTTTTATATGTTCTCTTCTTTCATTTCATCTTTTACTATATTTCCCTTGTTTAATATTTCTCCTTCTTTACACTTGCTCCTCTGTACTTTTTCTTACCTCTCCATCCTTCACTCCCACTTGTCCTTGTATTCCTTCTCCTCCTCTTCCTCCTCCTCCTCTTCCTCCTCTTCTTCCCATTCTGCTTCTTCCTCCTCTGCCTGTGCATCCTCTTCTGTCTTCTTACCTCTCCCTTCTCCTTCTCTTTCTCTTTCATTCTCCTCCTCTCTTTTTCATCCCTTCTCTTTTGTCCTTCATGATTTCTTTACCTTATGTTCTTTCTCCTTTTCCTTATTTCTCTCTTCCCACTTTCTACTTCTCACCCTTTTTAATCATCATCTCATCTCCCTTTCCCAACACCTTTCTCCACTATTCTTCCTCATTATTTTTTCTTTGCTACTTCCTTATTCTCCTCCTCCTTAATCTAAACCCATTGTTGTATCTCTATTCTTTCATCTTCAACCTCTTCATCACCTTCTCTTCCTCCTGTGACTATATTTATTTTCCTCTCTACCATCTCCACCTTTTTCTGTTTTTTACTTTGTTTGCTTTGTTTTCTTTTGCTTCTTATAACATCCGTTGTTGTTCTCCTTTCCTCCTCCTCCTCCTCCTCCTCCTCCTCCTCCTCCTCCTCCTCCTCCTCCTCCTCCTCCTCCTCCTCCTCCTCCTCCTCCTCCTCCTCCTCCTCCTCCTCCTCCTCCTCCTCCTCCTCCTCCTCCTCAGGACTGAGGACTCGGGCCTGATCACCCACAAGGAGAGCCTCCCCATCAGGTCTCTGGTGCTGGGTGACGTCCAGCGGCCGGGGTCCGAGGCAGACTACAGGGTGGGACCTCTCCGTTGTCATGGAGACAGTAAGTCCAGCTCTGGTTGCCATGGTTACACTTAACAAAGAGGAACCTTTAAGTTATGGAATATACTGTCACCGGCTTCTTCCCTGTTTTGCCAACAAAGCCCCAAACTGACAAAAAGTAGATTCACACTCAGCAACAAGTGAATAATAACTGAGTTATTTCTGATAAATAAATTCTCTCAGGTCTGTTGTTGATGTGGAAATGAAGGATTATGTTTTAATTCTTATTCCACCTGCCAATTACGTGATGATTGGCTGCTTCTGGGGAGAGTATCTCCACATCTCCAGGCTTATTATCACCAGCAGAACGGTTTCTAACGCACTTTTCCTTTTTAAAATTTCACACTGTAATACTTGCCTCCTCATTAAATGCGTTACAGACAAAAATCTAATTTGCATGCTGCTTTTCCTTATTTCATTTAATTGTAATTACAGCCATTTATTTCTCCCCAAGTAGATGGATACATAAATGTTTGTCATGATTAATCAAACAAGAGCTTGTAACAGAAATCAAACCCTGGCGTTCCCTCGTTAGCTCCACACGTCGGCTCATTTGTTTCCTACGTGATTCACATGTTAACGTCTCCACTTTGTCTTTCAGAGAATTTCTGGAACGCGGCGTTTTTCGACAAGGAGACGTCGTACCTCCACTTCCCGACCTTCCACGGCGAGCTGAGCGCCGACATCTCCTTCCTGTTTAAAACCACGGCCTCCTCGGGCGTGTTCCTGGAGAACCTGGGCATCCGAGACTTCATCCGCATCGAGCTGAGGTGTAAGTAGCCGCTGGAGGGTGGAGATTTAATCTGGATTAGAGCGGCGAGTCAGTGAAACCTGGAAGTGAAAGTCTTAATCTGGATCTGTGTTAAAAACCCAGAGGTTTCAGACTTAATCTGTTTCAATCTGCGCTGGAGGGAGAAGATTGTTTATTTAGGTTTGGTTGAATTAAGTTCTCTTGACCTTCCTGTCTCTGCTTTGAGGGTCAAACAAAGTTTAACTGCACAGATCTGCAATATCTCAGTCAAAAAACATCCACCAGGGGGGGTTTGTTTTCATATCCACGGCCATTTCCTCTCTTTCATTCATTATGGAAACTAAACAGCTTCTCTCTGTCACGATGATTAATACGATGATGATGATGATGCTTCTCTCAGCAAGTTTTTTATTACGTCCAGTTCCACCAGCTCCTCACTGACACCACGTCTGACAAGACAAGGAAACTTTTATCAACATTATGAGCCATAAACTCTTCGCTCCCCCCTCCTCTCCCTTGCTGTGTGTGTCATTTACAATATGACATCAGTAACCCAGAGGGTGTTCTTCTACTTTATTGGCACCACAGCAATGTGCCTGCGTAGGTGTTTGTGTTTTGTTTTACATTCACATCCCTCTGTGCTGTGGTGTCATTTAAAAGATGGAATAAATATCTGCTCCTCCACTGGGTTCATGGTTCGGACTTTGATGCAGTGAACAATGAGCTGAGCACTTAGAGGCAGAAGTGTGTGAGAGAGTCGTGAATCTGCTGGTGAAATCTGTTGTTTTCCGAAAGCTCAATGAGTCTGTTTCATCGAATTCCATTTGCTATTTTTGTGCTTCACCGTGCATTTGCTTATAGATGGGATTTGAAGGGACAGACACAGAATGTAACTCGGGGACAAAGCAGCAGCAACAGCCTCTGTCCTCGGGGGAAATCACAGTCAGCTCGGTTTGTTCCCAGCTTTGAATACCGCTGCTCGGCTGGCAGCCGCCTCAGATCGCTCTTGTAAACGCCGCAGCCGGGCCTGAGAAACAATCTCCAAACCAAGTAACTGTTCGGAAGCCTTGAAGTTCGTTTCATCTCGCTCTCCGCTCCCGGAGAAACGCATCGTCTGCTTCCAGAAAACAGGAAGAGAGAGGATTTGTTTCAGAGACACTCGAACTCTCCAAGATCCTCTCTCTCCGTTTGAAAAGAACATGAGAGGAGAGAGAGAGCAGAACCGCTTTGAAAGGAGAGAGAGATTCTGAAAGTTCAGCTCCTGCACGTCCCACCAGGCCTCAGCGATATGATGATCCATACTGTGTGGGTCGTTCCACTGTGAGCAGTTATGTTGATCACTGAGCCTAATTGCTCACTGTATTGTATCGTGGTTTGTATTATTAACCTAAAGCGCTCCCAGCTGCTTCCATAAACACTTCCTTAATTGATTTTCTGCAAAATACATTGTTGAAACTTAGTATTACGATTTGAATTACGAGGATAAAAGATTTTAGTTCCATCCTGTCCACCCTCAGTTTTCTATCTTCAACTGTATCGAGCCTTAATCAACAAATACAGCAGATTTTCAGATTTAAGATCTTTTCGTGCTTTTGATGAATTTAAGAGGAACATCTGAGAGTTACTGAGATGTTGATGGTCTAATATGTCTCATATCTGCCTAAACTCTCTACATGACTTCACAAAACCAAACATTTCTTCTTGTTACGGTAAACGATAAACTTTCTGCTATAAGGCACCCTACATTTGGAATGAGGTCCAAAAATCTTTAAGGTTGTGCTCATTTGTTTTATTAAGGGAATTCTCTAATCTTATCTAATGTACAACTAGGGTGTTGCAAAGGGGCGGAAAGTTTCCGGTAAATTTCTGGAAACTTTCCAAAAACTTTCCATGGGAAGTTAAGCTCGGGAATTTTGGGAATTTTGAAAAAAAAAAAAAATACGCAAATTAAACGCTGAGCAATAAAAACATCATTCAAAACTCTATTTCAAACTTTTTTCTCATCTTACTCTACAGAACAATGCCACGTGCACTCTCTCATGTGTGGAGACATTTCATTTAAATAAATCGTATAAATAAATTATCCACAACATTTCCAGTTTATTCCCGTTAATTCCCGTATATTCCTGTTAATTCCTGTTAATTCCCATGGAAAGTTTCCAACTTTGAATATTCCCGGAATTTTGCAACCCTATGTACAACTGACTTCTCCTGCAGTGATTGTAACTGTTATTTGACTTAACCATAGTATTTTATTGAATCGTCAAAAATGATTTTGTATGACCTTTTCCCTTGTATTACTGTATATATATATATATGCATATTTATTTCATTCTTATTTATTTATTTTTTCTTTCAACCTATTAACTCTTCATTGTACCCTCGGCACCATTGTAAATGAGGGTCTTATTCCTCAATGTGTTTTCCGAGGCTTAAATAAATAATCAATCAAAAACTCCATCTTGTCCTCCTTGTCCCTCCATCCCTCTCTCACTCCTCCATCTTCTCTCCATCAGCCTCCACTCAGGTGGTTTTCTCCTTCGACGTGGGCAACGGGCCGCTGGAGGTTCACGTGCAGTCCGACGTGCCGCTGAACGACAGCCGGTGGCATCGGGTCCGAGCCGAGAGGAACGTGAAGGAGGCGACGCTGCGGCTGGACCAGTTCCCCCCCGCCACGCAGGAGGCGCCGGCCGACGGACACTTCCACCTGCAGCTCAACAGCCAGCTGTTCATAGGTGAGGAGGAGACACACCAGGCCTCTGTATCTCACACACACACACACACACACACACACACACACACTTCTTGTACATTTAGTTTCTCCTCCCACGTCAGTTCACAGTATCTGCTTCTGCAGGAAAGCACTGATCTGCTCAGAGCTGCTGGTTCATCTGCGTAGGAGCTCGTTCAGAACTCTGAGTCTCCCTCCGAGCCGAAGAGTTATTCAAGCATCTGTTCGACCTCCCAGACAGAAACCAGAGAAAAGACTGGAAATATAATCGGATGAATTTGTTATCAGCTGTTGAGAATAACTTCACATTGGATCCGCGTGGCTGTGGAAGCAGAAACACAAAATAAAAGATAAGACAAAAACATTATACATTCAAGATTTAACGTGTCTTATTCAGACTTTTGTTTTAATCGGGTTGATATTAGAATATTGATCCCTTGTAAAAGTGATGGATTTGACACAGATAAACTACAGTAGAGAGATGAGGAGCAGCTGCATCAGGAAGTGATCCTCAATGATTCTGTTTCTGATTAAATCCTCAGAAGAAAAGGGCTCAAAATATTCTTTGTTTGCCTCTAAATCTCCTCTTGGCTGAATCTCGTCCTCTCCTCAGCGGTATTGGATATAAAAGCCGCTGACTCTGCTCGTGGAGCCTTCAGCAGAAACTCCCGGTCGTCTGATCCAAGTCACTCGAGGCCGGGAGGTCAGACCTCTTCTCACAACCCCAACTCGGAAGAAGAGAGATATTCTCAAACTGCTGTAGGCTCGACGCGGCTGGATATAAAATCGCTGAGTCGATTATTTGTGATTACATTGGATGAATAAACAGGGAGCAGTGGTTTTATATATATATAAAGTGTCTTCAGATGATCTGTAGATGAACCTGTAAGTGATTCATTAGCAGTCAAACTGAATATCCACAGTCATCAGAGCTGCTCCTTCGTCTCCACGTGATTCTCTATCTAACCTGAGTGAATCTGCAGCGAGGAACAAATAATGAAAATCCATCAGTTCTGATCAGGTTTTATCGTCCTGTAAATAGTCCGTGTGTCACTTCATATCAGTAAACATAGTGCGCTGGGAAACAACACAACAGTGATGAGATTGGACGAAGGCAGCGGGCAGGAAACCGAGGTGAATATTGATTGCTGTAAGTGGCCAGCAGGTCGTGACCATCAGCCCAAACCTTGTATATATTATATTATATACTACCTCTGAATTATCAGCACAGTGCATTAATGGATTTATATTGTATATAATGGAAATGTGCTGGTATGGACTGGTTCTGTGACTTCAGCAGCACTGAGCTTCACAGGTTCGATCCCCAGGATGTATCCCTCACTTCTCTGGGTCTGTGAGTGAGACTCTGGTGAACTTGCCACGAGCACGGGGATAATTAAGAAGCTCCGACGACCCTGGTTTTGCTTGAATAAACCAATTTGTAATTTAATTGCAAACAAGGGCTCCAATGAATATTTAAACGAACCTGCACTGGAAAGAAAATGGATCCTGTAGTTGCAGGAAGTAATCACTAAAAGTCCGAAGCATCAATAAGAGAGCTAGTTAAATAAAATCAAGTTTATTCCAGAATGTTTTTAGATCTAGTTTGTTCTATTAAGTGGTTTGAATTGGGGCTCAGCTAGTCTGGAAATCTACAAACATTCATTCATAACTGGGAGAACAATAATCTTTCAAACTCCTTTCCCCCAGTTTCTAATTCAATTGCTCTTTTACCTGCATCCTCTCGTTTTTTAACTCTTTCCTATTGATTGCTCCGAGTTTTAAATGTTTACCTTAAAAAGCACTTTGAAACCATGCTTTTAAAGGTGCTTTATGAATACATTTCTTGTTATTATTATAATTTTAAAACCAAGAGGAGCCTCACGGCCGCTGTCGTTGCAGAACCAGAGAAAAAGTAATTGCAGCGTTTTTCACAGGCTGCGTATGATTTTTACTTGTAAAACAGTGTTTAAGCAAATGTTTTCACTTCTTTGTTTGTGTTCTTTTCATGTTGTTGTTGCAGAATTATTCACGTATCATTAATTCATGAGCACACAACGCTTCCTGTAGATCTGCTGTATGTGAAGCTAAATATTGATTTATTTATATTAACGGCTCTCGGCTTGTTTAAATTCATAAACCCTCTCTCAACACATGCATTGTATTTATTAGTCTTGATTTGTAAAGACTTCTGCTCCGTTGTTAGAATCATAAGATGCTGTGTTGGTCTGTGTTAGAGTCAGACTCCGTAAATCTACAGTGTGTTTGTGTGTGAGTGATAATCCTGCCTTGCTTTACAAGGAACTGAACTCCATTGTTTAGATTAATTAGCCTTGCATAGATTTATAATCCACAGCGTTGTTCATCCTCTGATTCCTGTTATTGTTTGTTTATGGAGAGGCTGAGAAAACTCCACACGCAGCAGTTTCCAGTGCGATGAAGCAGAAACGACTTCCTTTGTGAAGCTTTATCATCTTTTGTTTTGCCCTGTTTGGATGTTTAATCCTTTGTGTGTTTGTGCTGCGTCACCGTCGGTTCAGACACTTTATTCTTCTGTCTCTGGGACTAAAGCACTCGCTTGTACAAGGATTTTCAAGATTCCCCTTGTTTGCTTCTCGTGTCCCTGGACGTGCAGCAGTGATGATGTCGGCTAGTCCGAGTGCTAGTGTTATATGAAGTATCCTGATCAGTCAATTCTGCAGCTTGAGCCTCTAATCTCATGTTTGCTTTCCCACAAAAACACAGTTCAGTTACATAATTGTAAAAATAATCATTTGATTACACCATCATTATAATTCATATTTATATATGAGTAATAAATATGTTCTTTAATAGGCTGTGATGCTTTTTGTTGTTCTTTAAGCTGATATGTGTTTAAACTTGGTGCATCAGGCCATAACTTCTATATACTTATAATATAATACTGATAATGATAGTAATACTTGTAGTGTTTATGTAGTATCGTGTTTTTGAAGGACACTTTTAGACTTGAGATGTGTTTGGAACGTTTTGTGGACTGAGGTCAAGGTCAAGGTTGCTGTGACCACACAAACCCTTCGAGATTAATCCTTTTAAATTTGGCACTGAGGTTTATTCAGACTCCCGGATTATCTGGTTAGATTTTTGATGTCAAAGGTCACGTCGGCCTCATGAAACATGTCTTTGGCCTCTTCTCTACTTTACTTTCAGGGAATCTCTTCAAGTTATGAGCGTTTGCTACTTCGTCACCTTCGATAATTCTCGTTTCTGAATCAATCTGCTGGTGCAAAGAGGTAATGAGAGCGTTTAGATGCTGTTCGATTTGTTATTCATGAGGTTTATTTACACTCTGCGGAGTGAGGGTGTAACTACTGGGTTTGACTCCCTGTGATTATGATGCTGATTTACATAAAAGGCATTTACATAAAAAGTGCAAGCTGTGCTCTAACGAGAAAAGGTCATTTTATCAGAGCGTAGGTGAGATTCTATCTTAATACTGAACGGTGATGATGATCAGGAGACTTATAGGATGAAATTGACTCTTTATTGTCGGAGGAAAGGTTGAGACGAGTTTCATCTCCAGTTGTTTCATCAGTTAATGAGTCGAATCCGACCGGAGAGCAGAGGCACAACAGGCAGCTGAGGGCCGAACGCTGCTCTGAGCACAACGAGCTTCAGTCTGTGATCACTGAGGAAATAAGATGCTGTCGTGTTGAATCCCAGCGAACAAACGTCGACCATTACCCGACGCCGAGCACAGCGGGGGGGCCGACACATGGAAGTGGGCCGCGCCTCCTGTGAGACGAGCAGAACGACAGCTGATGAAAGCTGTGCCCCCAAAACCGTTTTTCACCTTCGCTGTGAAGAAGCTTGTTGTCACCGCGATGGGTTTTTTCATCGTTTCATTTCAAGAGAAGAGAGTTGACAGTTTAAAGCTGGTGGAGGAGCAGAGAGGGGGGGCTGGATCTGCTGCAGAGGACAGGAGGAGGAGGAGGAAACCAGAGGGAAGTATCAGGACACAAAGAGAGAAGGAGTGTGTCATGGTCCCCAGAGGATGTCTCTGGATCCCTGTGGCGATCACATGACTTCACCTCCAGGGCCACCATCTTAGTTTGGTGTGAAACGTCATCTTGTGGAGTTTGGTAAAGAAATGTTCTTGGTCCCTTGAGGATGAACGTTTGGGACTTTTCCTTTTGCGCCAACTTCTCCTGAAATATCTCAACAGCTTCTCAATGAACTGGAACAAAATCTGGTTCAGACGTCCATGATGCCCAGAGTAACTGTTTGTTCATGAGCTGAACCTGAATCTAAATGTATAAATTGATGTCACTGACTTCGACTTGCAGCCTGTTCATGGTTGTGTTGTGTCTCTCGATGTGTTCAGGAGGAACCGCCTCCCGGCAGAAGGGCTTCCGGGGCTGCATCCGCTCGCTGCAGCTGAACGGCGTGACCCTTGACCTGGAGGAGCGGGCGAGGATCACGCCCGGGGTTCGACCCGGCTGCCCGGGTCACTGCAGCAGCTACGGCTCGCTCTGCCAGAACCGGGGCCGCTGCGTGGAGAGAGCCGCCGGCTTCCACTGCGACTGCGGCCTGTCGGCGTTCACCGGAGTCTTCTGCCACTCAGGTACCGTCCACGTGTCACTGAGCCTCAAACTGGACCAAGAGACAGGATGTACAGGTTTATCATGAGGTATAAAAAAACACTAAAGATGAAATAAACACATGAGAAGAGGAGACTTCAGACTGTTATTCAGAACATCCACATGTTGGTGTTTGTCAGTTTAAAGGTTGAGAGTCTTTATAAATCCAGTGAACCTTTTAGTGATCACTCGACAAGTATCGAACTCAAGCTTTGAAACTGAGTCTGAGTGATTTCAGTCTATTTAAAACCATTTGTTTGCTGTTACATTCAATGCATTAAAAAAAAAACATCATCACATTGAACTTTGTATCTGGGTTAAACAAGCTGAAGTGAGTTCAGCTGCAGGAGAACTGCACAGACGAGTAGATCTGCATCAACAGGAAGAGGTACAGGTATGAAAAGTGATTGAAAATATAGGTTCTCATCCTGTTGAAATCAGCAGCTCATCATAAAATAAATGAACTAATAGACCAGCATGTACACATAAGATCAGGATTAACACAGACAATTATAAAACAAAGTCTAAGGAAATATGAATATTATAAATCAATTTGTGTGCGTGTCAACAAATATATAAATATACTCTCTATGTTTCTGATGTAGCTATAACTAGGGTTGCAAAATTCCGGGAATATTCAAAGTTGGAAACTTTCCATGGGAATTAACGGGAATTAACGGGAATATTTGTGAATTAACGGGAATTAACAGGAATTAACGGGAATTAACAGGAAATGTTGTGGGTAATTTATACTAACTGTATTTACCTTGTCATATACAGACATAAATATAAACATTTTGTTGTGTCATAGGCTGATTTGAGCCCTGAGGAAACTTTGGGCACTTGACTATATGCTTCTGCATCGTTGTGTCATTCTTAACATAGGTCTTTGCACAGTATTTGCAAATGTACACAGCCTTTCCTTCTACATTGGATGGGCTGAAATGTCTCCACACATGAGAGAGTGCACGTGGCATTGTTCTGTAGAATAAGATGAGAAAAAAGTTTGTAAACATATTTTACAATTGATGGATAAATGAATGGAAATAGACTAGATGAACAGATGAACAATCCTCAATCAGCATGCTAATATATTTTCCCGATTTATATCATCAAAACTTACCTGACTAGTCCTGCACTCTACAGCAGGCCTCAATAGCCCTGCTGTAGAGTGAAGCATGCTGGGAATTATCTGTGCATGTGATGGTAGAATGCACAGTGGAGGGTTGAAACTCAACGTGCAGCGTGTGCTGCATTCCATACATCTTTAAAATAGTGTTTTGAATGATGTTTTTATTGCTCAGGGTTTAATGTGCATAGTTTTTTTTTTTCAAAATTCACAAAATTCCCGAGCTTAATATTCCCGTGGAAACTTTCCGCCCCTTTGCAACCCTAGTCAAATATACTCTCTAAGTTTCTGATGTAGCTATAACAGTGAGTCTGTGTCTCTTCCTGCAGAGGTGTCGGCCTCCTTCCAGTCCTCCACCTCCGTCAGCTACACCTTCAAGGAGCCGTACGAGCTGATGAGGAACAGCAGCGCCCCCCCGTCCTCCATCTACTCCGACGTGACGCTGAGAGGAGAGAACGTCTCGCTGAGCTTCAGGACCAATCAGAGTCCGGCTCTGCTGCTCTACGTGTCCTCGTACTACAGAGAGCACCTGGCCCTGCTCATCAACAAGCACGGTGAGGAGGAGGACGCTCTTATTTTGAAGGGCTTGTTTGTGTGGTTGATGTTCAGACCTGAGGGGGGAGTGGATTGATTCTTTCCTTTTTCCTGCTCATCCCTCCTCCTCCTCCTTTCTCCTCCTGCTTTACAATTTTCCTCTCATCCTTTCGTCCTTGTCCTCTTACCTCTAATCTCTTCTTTTTGCCTTCTTTCATTTTCTCTCTCTTCTCCCGTGTTTGGTCTCTCCTTCCTTTTCATCTTCAGGTTTCAAAGATCAAATTACGAGTCTCTCCATCTTTACTTTTCCGCCACACCTCTTTTTCCTCCCCCAAGGTTTTCCAATTACTTTCCTCTCCTCACATCTCCTCCCCCTTTTCCTTCCTCCTCCTCATCCTTCGCTCCGCAGCTTTCCCAGATCTATCAGGATCTGTCCGATCTTTCTTCTTCTCTGGATTCAACCCGTCAGCCTCTGCTGGCTTTTAATCTGTCCAGCTGGGTGGACTGGCTGGAAGAGGACAGAAAGAGTTCAGTGGTTTTATCAGTGGGAGCTGATGGGTGATGCTGAGGGGGGGGGGGGGGGGTTGCTGCAGCTTCTAATGGGCGACAGGTCAGTGTGCTGCAGAATGAAACAGCAGAAAACTCACTGAAGTGTTTTATAAACTTTGGACCTGGATGATGATGTTGTGAGTGAGTTTGGCTTTTAAGAGAAGGAGGCACTTTGAATTTATAAATCACATTTTCTGCTTCCAGGAGTCTAATAAAACAGCACTTTGCTGCTAGATTAGCTGTAAATGGATTTCTCTGCTGTTAATGACTCACAGCTGATGGACAGCAGAGCATTAAGGTTTTTCTGTTGACGCTGGAGTTGTCAGGTAAATGGTGTTAAACATGAAGCGTCCAATTTATATATAATTTTTTTTACCCTTCAACTGCACTTTTACCAGTTCAGCCTCCAAAACCAAATTTTACTCATTCAGGAAGAGACGTGTTACCAGAGGAGCAGCTGGAGTCTGCAGGTCGCTCTTTGTACAACTGTAGAAAAAATAGAGTTGTAATCACAAGCTTTCATATTTCATATCAGTCCACTCTAACACTTTGAGGGTCGCACGGGGCTGGAAAGAGACCAGCTGATGTTGGGATGGAAGGCGGAGAACTTTCTAGACAGCTGACCTGCATCTGTTGTTTGCAAATGCAGCTTTGAATGTAACTCTGTGTGTGTGTGTCTGTGTGTGTGTGTGTGTGTCTGTGTGTGTGTGTGTGTGTGTGTGCAGATGAGCTGGAGGTGAGGTACAAGCTGGACAGCAGCAGAGAAGCAGACGTTCTGAGGAGCAGAGTGAAGAGTTTGGCCAACGGACAATTACACACAGTTACTGTCAGGAGACTGAGCGACTCTGTGTCCGTGCAGGTAACAACACACAACACACACACACACACACACACACTTGTGTAATACCTTACCACCTAAACCTGTACTCTGTTAAGAGGCATTCAGCAGTTTTTGTCCACTGGGGGACAAAGACTCATATAAAGCATCTGTTTAACAAATTGTTGTGTCTAATGAAAAGATCCATGAGAGTAACATGAGAATCCTATTTAAGTTCAGTGTAGAACCAAAGCAGCTGTAAAACTGCTTTGTGCGAATTTTTTTTCCCATGTTTTATATATAAGTCACTTTTCTCAAGGGTAAAGTCAAGGTCACACATAGAGATGCACACACAGGCACTTCCATCTATTTACTGTGGAGCAGTATTGTGATATTAAAGCTCGGTCAGCACTTTCCTCTCAGCTCCTCCTGCAGCAGCAGCTGGACAAACTCCACATTCATGCATCTCCACGTGAAACATGAAGTCTCCTAATCAGACGTGGATCTACTGAAACTCTTATCTTGTTAACAACAGCCTCAGGTGATGCATGAGGTGAACTTCACCCAACCAGGGCCCCGGCAGCCTGAATGTCCATATGGTTATCAACGTGGTGAGATAAATAACAAGGTGACCTCGTCCTGGTTCACTGAGCCGAGCTGAAGTATGAGCTGCATCTCATCTTATCCTTCTTCACTTCGTTTTAAATCCTCTTATCTTTAGCAGAATGTTGTGAAGACGTGAGGTGAACTCTGGACAAAGATATCTCACCAAACTTTTATAAGAGATTTACATTAAACTGGATCTGTTTCCCCAAAGAGTCTGCAAAGTTTAAGGGACATTTTAAATTTGGGTTTTGATATTGGAAAACTAAAATTGATGGAATTGAAGGCAGGAAATGATTCTCTTCTTTTCAGATTAACCAGAACGCCAGAGAGGACTTCAACCTGACGTCTGACGGAGAATTCAACGCCATCAAGTCTCTGGTGTTGGGCCGAGTTCAAGGTCAGTGAACAGGGATAAGGTCTCAGGACATTATCCTCATTATTCTTATCTGCCTTTTTGTAGTGACTGCAAACATCACAAATGAAAACCACAAACAAATAATACAAAACAGAGATTAAATCAGACTTTTTGAGTTATGCTGATTTCCTCCCTCCCCAGTGTGGATGTTGTGTTTCTGATGTCGCTGCTTTCAGGTTCCGTGTCAGAACAAATCGAGACGGACTTGATGCATAATTGATGAGTTGCTGTGAACATCGTGTTTTGCCCCTTTTCGCTTTTCTAGCATAACCAAGAGATTGAAAAACAGAAAATATGTTTGGCAGCTTTGAAAAGCCTCAGGTGGAGTATGAATATGTTTAGCATCGGTTAGAGTAAAACCGGGAGGATGTTCCTCGAGTGGAGAAAAGTATTCCACGGCGTCATGGAGCTGCTGTTCCTGAGTCCTGGACAGGGACCTGTATCACAGCGGGACAGGGACAGTAATTGTCTCTGTCATGACTTATTCATGTTCCCTCCGAGCGGCTCCATCAGAGACGGAGGTATAAGCTGTTAATAACACGAGGGGCTGCGAGGCGGCCACGGCTTTCTGATAAGAGGGAGAGTCACAGCGAGAGTTTAACAGGAAACAAACCGGCTGTGAAACACGAGTCGGTGAAGCAGCTGTCACATGACGAGCTGAACGAGACTCCGCCTCCTCCTGCTTCACAGAGAGGAAGCTGCAGTATAGATATCACTGACGTCCTGCTGAGCGGTGGATTGAAGTCCCACTGACAAATGGATTGAAGAAATATCCATGTCCCATCCACTAACATGGATGGGTTCTGATCTATACTGCAGCCAGCCACCAGGGGGCGATCAATGTAATCGTCCATCTTGTCATGTGTCGTTCTAAATTACATTTTTCCAAACATTTATTTAATCATTTCAGTTTTTGTTAGAGTTTGATTTGGTTCCACAAGTCAATTTAAATTTCGAACTTTCTATGAAGATAGAGCTGAAAAATGTTAATTACTTCAGTTTAATTTAATTGATTTGCGTAAAAGTTGTTTTAGAACATAATTGTTATTGTCAGCTTAATTAAAAAATCTTGGTTAGTGGTTGTTAAATCAAAACGAATCTTATTATAACACAATATCTTAGTCCTGGCTGCACACGTCTAATTTATGGCGTAATTAATAGTAATTATCTTAATACCTTAAGTCTTTTACTGGATGTAAAGTCTCAGTGAGTGAAGCTCAGTGTTTTTGAACTCCCGTCATGTCGGCGTGCGACCGCTCGTCTCCTCCGTCAAACCAGCAGCGACGAGTCGGATCAGGATCAGAACGCGAAGCAGCAGGAAAGTGGATTTTGTGTCGTTTCCTGACAAAGCGATCATCCATCAGCCGGACTAATGGAACAGAGAGAGAGAGAGGGTGATGGAGGGAGGAGGGAAGGAGCTGAGAGCCGAGTGTACAGGCTGCCGTCATGTTTCCTGCTGCTCATCAACATGAACACGTCCTGGTGAAAGTCACAGTGTGTGTCTGTGTGTGTCTGTGTGTGTCTGTGTGTGTGTGTGAGATCATCAGAATCAATGTGCTGCCTCCATTGTCGTCCTCTGCAGGATAATGTGCAGCGGAGTCAATGAACCTGTCAGTGTTTGACATGATTTGGACAAATCGTCCCACCGGTTGAGTGCAGCCTCTAAATAAATGTTTAAGTTACAGAGCCGATAAATCAAGCTTCATTTTTATGCCTCCAGGAATATGCTAGAGTCTGGAGGCACATGTTGGGTTTATGTGTATGTATGTTCGGCTTCAGGGGATTTCTTCACATTTCCTACAAATATTCAATTGCTCACTTGTGTAGCATTTACCTCTAATGGGCCAAATACTGGACTAGTTCTAGGTTCTGGGTTTTAAGACGTGGGGTGAAAGCATAAATAATAAGGCAGAGACCGGGTACTTTACTAAACACACTTAACAAAAAAAACACAATGAATAAAGTATATATTATAAACATAATAAACTTAATAAACATATACACATGCAACCGAGACAAGATGGCGAGCAAGAAGATCGGCGGACTCCGGTCGTAAGGGCTGAATCGACCATCGCTTTCCTTTTATACTCTATCATGTGCCTCCCCTTCCTGTCACCTCCGCAGAGGGAAAATCTCTTAAAGGGAAAGCGTTTTTAGTCAGAAGACTTTTAATATTTCTCCATTAAATTATCTTTAACATGGGTTTTAACTGACTTTAACCAGTTTCACTTATCTATTTATTTAATGAACTATTTACATATTCATACACTTACAATACATTTTTATATTTATTTATTTCACATTTATCTATATTATAACTTTTTAATGATTGATATTTAATGTGGACTATTTATTTATTTAGTATACATTGCAATGCATATTTATATATTTCAAGTATATCTATATTATTACCTTTATAATATGGGAGATATTAATATGGGTTACACTTGCCTCCTTTAGTTTTCACAACATAAATAAAGTTGTTTACAGTTGAGATACTCAAACTGTTTTAATGTAGCACGAGAGAACGTCTGGAGTTTAGATGAAATGGTTTTGATCCTGTACAAAACTGTATTATATTGATTTACTTTGCTCCTCTCCTCCTCCTCAGACTCTGATCTGGACCCGGACGTGTCCACGTTGGCGTCTCTGGGTTTCTCCGGCTGTCTCTCAGTGCTCAGCTTCAACTCCATCAGTCCTCTGAAAGCCGCTCTGCTCCACCCGGACACCAGCCCGGTCTCCATCAGTGGACCTCTGCTCCGGTCCAGCTGCGGCTCCTCGGCTTCGGCCAATCCCTACGCAGCGGAGAACAAACACCACCTGTCAGGTAAGAGGAATTCTAGAAAGGTTTGAAGTTGGAGAGGAGCTTTGTTTTGGGTTCTTGATTTTGTGAAGCATTTACAGTTTGTGACCCTGTAACCTGTGAGGAGGTGATATTACATACTTATCTACTGGTGAGTTACAGAGAGAAGGGACATAATAAGATAATAATAAGATAATAAATAATAAGATGTACATACCTAGCTGGGATAAGCAGCACATTGGAAAAACACTTAAATGTTAGGTGTTTTTATATGTGACCTAAAAAGCAAAAATCTTAAAGCCTGGCGTCCTCGTTCTGATCTTCTAAAGACGAGGAGGCGAGATTTAGGAAGGGAACCCAAACATATTGAAATATTCAGAATAAGAACATGAGCCATATGTTATATCTTGTTCTCTCTCCTCTCTCGCTCTCTCTCTCTCTCTCTGTGTGGCTCATTACGTATGTACACCCTGTCGAGGACGTTCCCGACAATGTGCCGGATGAGATAATTAATTTGGATCATCGAGGGTTTGAATTTCCTGTCACATTTCTTCCCTGTAGAACTGTTTCCTTCCAGCTTCATGTTTCCGTCCCTGAACTCTCCGAATGACGATTCTGTGACTGCGTCTGAACATCTCTCTCTCCTGCTGTTTGTCCTTTTCTCTCATTGATTCGTCTTCTCCGAGCCTTTTATTTACTCTATTTTATCTTGTCTAAATTTCGCAATTTTAATCCTCTATCTCTCCCTTCTTTTCTTCTCTTCTGCCTTTTTCTCCTGCCTCTGCTGTAGACCAGTCTGGCTCAGTGGGTTCAGGTCAACCTCTGGTCAATGCCATCAGGACGGACTCGGCTCTGATCGGAGGTACTGAGCAGCTTCACCGTCTCCTTGTGTCTGTTACATTTATTCCATTGATGAGAGATAACCTGTGAAAAGCAGCAGAGGTGATGTGTCTCCTCTGGTCAGATTGATTCAGAGTTAGATTGAACGGCTCCTTCAGTGTAAAGGTGAAGATGGAAGACGTCTTTTTAAAACCCTCCATTGAATCTCTGTGACGTTGTGTCTCAGACTCACAAAGCTGAGCTAATCAAACCTCTCGCTGATGGAGAAACTTTTCCTTATCAAAAAAGAAAGTAATATAGTGCGAAATTAAATTTCTTCTCTATATTCTGTAAATTCCAATTAGACTAAACCGACTAAATCTTTGTGCAGCACAGAGTCCAAACGTGTGAAATCCTGTTCGCTGTGTTGAATGAGATTAGGAGGAGACGTCCAGACCTCGGGGGGGTGGGGGGGGACGGACAGACATCACAAAGCTCTGTGACCAAAGTCCACTGTGGTAGATTCACTTTGCAGAGTCAGCGTGTCAGTCATGAAACCACAGGGATCCGGATTCTGCAGAGCGAGCAGACGTCTAAGTGTCACATGTGCTGAATCATGTGTTGACGGATGTTGTTGAGTTATTTGACATGTTTGTTGAGTTCCTCTTGGCTGAACAACAAGAACGTGTCTCAGATGAAGATGTGCTCTGCCTTGCAGGTGTGATAGCGGTGGTGATCTTCGTGGTCGTGGCCGTCCTGGCGGTAACGGGCCGATTCCTCTACCGCAGGAAAGAGACGTATCGGAACCAGGAGGTGAAGGGAGTCAAACGGGAGGACAGCCCCGATTTCCCCTTCACCAGCCAGAGCGACTCCCAGAACGTCTGCGGTGAAAACCGAAAGGAGTATTTCATTTAGCCGGAGACGAGCCCGGTGAACTGGAGACGCCTCAGAACCTCTCACTGAACTCAGAGCCGCTGGGAGACTTCACCGGGAGACGCAAGAACACGTAGAGCAAAAAAAACCAGAACAATTCAAACAGTTCCCTGTATATTGTGTACATACGGATCCAAACCGGACTTCTGAGGAGTTTGATTTCCTGGTTTCACAGACTGTAAATATTGAAAACAAAATGTAAATGTCGGCATCGTGTCCACGACAATCTTTAGCTAACATCAGTGTCGTGTTGGGACGTTTTAAAGGAGACATATCAATGTTCATATTCTGGTTCTCCTCATTTTCAGAAAACACTGTCCTCAGACTGTCCATCGCTGCTGCTCCTCTGTTCAGCCTCTGTCGAAAAACACACATTGTTTCAGCTCCCGTCTCTTTTTTAGAATATTCAAACACAACCTTATTTCATTTGGCTGATGCACTTTTCTACGAGGACTGTGTGTGCTCGTACACATTTTTAGTAGAGCTGTCAAACGATTAAAATATTTAATCGCGATTAATCTCATTTTGTCATAGTTAACTCGCGATTAATCGCAATTAATCGCAAATTTGTATCTATTCTGAATGTTCCTTCATTTATCATTTTTCCATAATTTTACTTTCGTTTTAATGCTCTTATCAACATGGAAAAGTGGATTGGCTTGCTTTATGCAAATGTTTTATATTATTGAAAAACAACATTGTTGTACAGGGCGGTACAAAATAAAATTATAAAGTGCACATTTCAGGTAAACAAGGACTCAGCCTATAGTGCAGTTAAACCATGGCTTAATATTTTCTTTTTTTCAAGTTTGCTGTGAACATAGCAGTCAGGCCTCTTATTTCAGAAACAATGAACCGTAACAGTTAGGTTACCAATAAAAGGTAAGCCTACTACTTCTTTGCTTTCAGCCAGCTACTCAAACAGACAAGCAACAAATAACAAACAAACAAAATACACAGGCAGGTGTCGGCCTACTTTGAAATAAATGAAACACAGAACTTTGTAGGGCTATTTGAGTCCTCCCCTTATTTGTGGAAAATGTATGAAATAAGAAGTACCCTATTTTTAAATAAATAAAAACATATAGCTGCAGCCTAATAGTGTAACGGACTGGGTTTATGTTTATGTTTGGTTTTGACGTATGCTCAGTAAAACACTGTTGAAGGAGCGCTCTGATGTCTGACGGTCAGTGAAGGGGTCTGGGTGGGACATGTGACTGTTTGGACCAATAGCATGGGGGGATCGGGGATCAATGAGGAAGTGAAGTGTTGATGTCTGCGAGTGACGGAGTAAGAGCGAGAGGTGCATATGTTCGTGTAGAGGAAAATACCAGTTACTAAACCACGAAGAAGTTCCGTGTCCTGTGGGACGCTACAGTAGCTTTAAAATATACATTTTAGGTGGCGAAATATTAAAACAAAAAGCGAGAGCAGGTCAGACTGGAGGCGAACACAGATACTGAAGCTGCAGCTGCAGCTCTGCTTTAACTCGAGTTAAAAAAATTGACGGCGTTAAAATGGGTTTGCGTTAACGCCGTTAATAACGCGTTAAACTGACAGCCCTAATTTTTAGCAATTTTCATTTTGCAAGAATTGTCCCTGCGGCCGTCGTACGTCCACGTTACATCGAGATCTTCTGAATTACACAATCCTCACAAGCCATTTTTCTTCCAGCAACATTTTAGCTCCCACTGAATTGTGCTGTTAACAAACGGCCTCTTCAAAGTCGACACAGTCTCACTCACTCCGGTCGCCACGAGCGCATTGTGCGTTTGTTCCGTTTGACGAGCGGCACGCCGCCGCCTGCTGCCGGTCGAGAGACTCGGAGACTTTCTAATAAAGCAGGGATTGATTTTTCCACTTCATTTCCATTTCTACCTCTTTTCTCCTTCCTCTCGCTGCCGTTCTTTCTCCTCTCTGGTGAATTCTCCCCGTTCGGAACATGAAAGCACAAGAAAAGCAAGCGAACAAAAATACATCTTCGAGCATTTAGCTTATTCAGTTTCCTGTTGTGTGGAGGCTTTTTAGTGATTCTTCTCTCTCCTCCTCCCTGCTGGAACCTTCTTCCCCCCCCCCCCAGCAAAGCTTTTAACAGTGAGAGCAGCACAAGGCTCTGTAACACTGGGCCTGTCTGTCACCTCCTTCTCTGCACAGACATGTGTTTTCAAACGCTAATCTGCTTCTGACAGGTGGACTGTGACTCGATGGAGAAGCAGCGAGCTGATCAGGATGAGGAGCTGAGATAATCCAGGAGGCGTCAGGCAGACATGGAATGAAAAACACACGTCGTGATATTAGCAGTGTGTGAATTCAGCTGGTGTGTAAAGAGGAGCTGCTGACGGAGGGGAAGCTGAGAAGCAGAAAGAGGATCGACAGCAGCTGTTAAACAAATACACACCGTCGACTCTCTGCCAGGCCCCCCGAGCACTGATGGGGTTTTAATGAGAAAAGTTGCTAAAACTTTTAAAGTGCATTATTCATCCCCTTTGTTTTTGTTGTTTTTTAGTTAATCTCAGCGTTGACTTTGCCTCATCCAGAGACTTGATTCTCTGAAGTGTCGTCCGTCCTGCAGAGAGGAACTCAACTTTCAGTCTGAGCTCAGCTGCTGAGAAGACAGATCGATATAAAACTACTGAGAATGTGGCTGCATCCACACAAATACGTTTTGGTTTGAAGAAGCATGTACTCTGCTACAGATCTTTCTGGCGTCCACACTACTCCGCACTTTAAGAGACGCTAACACAGAGAAGTTTGGAAAAGGTAGACGCTCAAGACCACAGTTAAAAATAGACCCCAACAAATCCATAACTCCTGCTATTTGAGTTTTGTCTTTTTTCTGCTCAGTTAATTTAACAAAAAACTTTACATTCCCGACCTGCTTCTAAATATTTTCTACATGTGCTTTCGACTGAGGCTCCAGGCAAGTTAGACATGTCAGATATTTAACACATTGTTTTATTTTGAATTAACTGACAGGAAGAAAAACCTGGATCCACATCAGCCTTGTTTTCCGACAGGAGTAAGAATTCGTCGTTTCTCTCTGACGATTCATTGGTTTAGAGGTGAAGTGTGTAACCGTTGTGTTGGTGCAGTGACGTGTGTGTATGAGAGCTGCCATGTAGAAATATACAGATTTGATTCATACGCTGGTTGTTTGACTATCAACGAAATGCTGTAAGAAAATAAATGATTTTTTTTTTACTTAAAGATCCTGTTTTTCATCGTCAGAGTTTTTTTGTTTCCACTTAAAAGACGAATCCTCAGTTCAGAGTCACTTCTGGAGTTTGTAAATCTGTTTCCGTGTCAGAACTCCGATCCGTCTCCAAACAAAAATCAAAGAACATGTGTTGAAGGAAGAGAAATGAAAAAGCTCTGAGCTCTTTAGCTTCTTTGTTTACGGTAAATGAAGCTGACACGTGAAGGAGACTCCCCCTCGACTACCAGAACAATTTACATACATTTACATCTTTTATATTTGCTCTTTCAAACCGCGGCGTGGGCGGATACACATCCTTCACCGCTGACACCTCTGCTGTTAACAGGCCGCACACCACAGTGCAGTGATTCTCTGCAAAGTGCCACTTGGTCCCTTCTGCCTTTTAAAACGCCCGAGGTCACGAGAGGATTCGACCGCTTCAGATCAGTGACCCCTGTGGGATTCAGTTAAATCTCAAACACCAGAATTACAGGGATCAAGTAGAATTTGGATGTGATGAAAGATTCAGCCTCATCTATAAAGTTAAAGATAAAAGATCCCTTCGCTCCAATAAGAACAATGTACAAAATATGGTGGAAAAAATGATACTAAGACCAAACTAAAACTCTAATAAAGCTCCTGCATTTGGGACGTGACACAGACTTTAAATAAAGATGGACGACACGTCTTCCTCCCACCATCCAGAGTCTGAATATCAAGAATAAATTTGTGATTTAAAGTTTAACTTATAAGAACAAGTCTAACTCCTGATGTTAAAGTGACGGCTTCTACTAGAATTTGTTCTTCAGAATCAGTTTTAGTAACGAATAATTTCTCTTTTACTGGATAAACAGTTTAAAGACCAGAGAGAAACCACAGGAGCTCAGAAAGATGGAAGCATTGGAAGCTCAAACAACTTCAAGTCCTTTTATTTCACAAAACACAAAAAGTCTGTTTGATTTTGTTCTCAACTATTTGACTTCCCTCTTCTTCTGACTTTATTCCCTATATATGAAAAAACAACTCTGATTTAATTTTACTTTAAGTACAAAACTCCAAGTTTTACTTTGTTTTAGACATTTTGACTTTGTATTGTTATTCAGACTTTATTCACAAAATACAAAAAAATCCTCTATCTGATTTAATTTGACTTTGCTCTCAACATTTTAACTTTTCCCAACATTTTGACTTTAATCTCTTTATTTTGATTTACTCTCAGCATTTGGACTTTGTTGTTAACTGTCCGACTATTTGCGGAGAACGAAAGAATTCTTCCTCTGATTAAATTTCCCTTTAGCTCTTAAAATGTAGTTCAACTTAATACCTTCTATTTTTTTTTTGCCATGGATTTTGTGAAGTATTTTCTGACCTTGTTTAGATAAGTGCTGTAAAAATAAAGTCATAAATCATTATTTCTTATTTATCTTTAACCATTCCACTTTATTTTCAAAATGCTAAAGGGATAAAAACAGAATTGTTCTTATATTCTTGGCTCTGATTCTCCTGCAGGACGGAAGTGAATCGAGGATGAAACTGGTTCATGAAGGTCAGTGACATCTTTCATTTTCCTTTTCTCTCTGTGGATGTGAAACCGAAGCCCAGGGATCCTCCTCGTTTCACGGCCGTGCTGCAGAAGTCGATGTTGAGCAGATGCATAACCATGTGTCAGCCTGAGCCCGTCAGCGGAGCAGAGCTACAGCAGCAACTCACGCGTGACAATGAATAACTCAGGCTTTATCGGAATCTGTTTGTACTTTGTTGTTCTTTTTTTGGTCTCTGGACCGACAATAAGTTACAGAAAACGATAAATGTTCCGGAAAAGCACCGAACCTCGAACATTCCTCTTCTCTCCAGTTACAGCGGAGTGATCTGTGCATCTGTCTCTCCTTCACTCGACTGGTTGACTGTTCAGCTCACTTGAATCCCTCAGTATTCAGCCCAGCTCCTCAGCCCGGCTCTGAAACCTGTAATTACAGCGGTTTCCAGCTGTTTCCAGCTGCACCAGTGGACAGAGCTGCATTCTGATGAGAGCAGCCGTGCGCCTGGTAAAGTGTTTTTCTTCTGCTGCCTGAGTTTGTATCTATGTGTTAAACATGTCGTGATTCTGAACTCAAACTGCCTCCTTGTGAAGCTGCGATTGAAAAAGCATTTCAGTTTCCAGTTCTCAGTTTTAAACTCCTGATGAAGAACATGTGATGGGATGCAAACTACATTTTAGATACATCATGCAGGTACTCTGGTTTTTTCTCAAATACATTTATCTGACAGATAATTATTAAATGTTACAGATTCAGATTATTACAGAACAAACAGCTGATATGATGATGTACATTTCCTTCAATCTGTTCAGTGGCTTACACCAGATCCTAAATAAACTGATGTTCACTCTAACACATCGATAATTAAATAAAGTATTATGTATATTTCATGTAGATATCGTTAGTACTTCTACTCTGTGGCTCTTATTTAAGTTAAATAACCGTCTTTCCCTCGCTGTTGTAAATGAGAAGAAAGTGCCAAACACAAAACAACCTCCATCAGTATAAAAAGCAATATTCCAAATAAATCCGACCAAATAATATAGTATATGTTTTGGTGATAATTGATACTTGGATCCTAATAGAAAATATAAAGCTATAAATCAGTGTCTCCTGGTGTTGTGGAGACACGAGACATTTATATTAAATATATTATAGCAGAGTTTCAACATTCTGCGAGGAGAGCTCAGATTGTTGCGATGGCAATTAACCTCGGTTTCGCTCGTCTGCCTCGTGCATCCGGTGTTAAAAATAAATTATTCTCCTTATTCTTCTTTCCCCCTGGAAGATTCCCGTCCTGCTGCCTCCTCCTCTGCCAGTCGACAGCATGAAGCTCAGAGAACAATTATCCAACGACATATTTAGCTCATGAAAATCTCCTGTTGGCTGCTGTCCACCGAGATATGAAGATACTAAAGGGACGTTTCTCAGTTGTCACACAAACAGCTCCTCTCCTCCTCTGTGGTGAAGCTCGGCCGGGGGGGGGACCTCCTCTCTCGCCAGCAGCAGGCCGCTCCTAACCATCCAGCCCTCCTCCGGTGTACAATCCGAGATGTTGGAGTTCTGTCGGATGAGTAATTAGACAACAAAGTTCCTCCTGCTGATCGTCAGCCCCCCCTAGGAGCTCCAGGAGAGAGGCTGATCTAATGAACTCACTTCCTTCGAGTGAGAGATTCTCGAGAGCAGACGTTTGACTCAGGAGCCGCGACTGAGCAGCTCATTAACGGACGAGATGTTCTCGAGTGCATCTCAGCGACTGTGAGATGAAGTAAAAAGCAGCGGAAGTCGACCCTGGAGCTCAGATTATATTGTTCCCGATGGATTAACAGGGAACTAACACGATCTTATTCATATTAGTGTTAGAATCTACTCATATTAAAGGATTGGAGACACTTTGAGGACTTTTTCTGTCGTGGACTTTATGGAAAGTTTTTGTTTAAACTCTTTTTTGAATGTATAGACTTTGGCAGATGTTGGGGGGTTGAGGTTATTTATTCCTCTTTTACTTAAACATGTATTCTTCAATCTATAGATGCACGAAACACACTCTTCAACCAAACTTTAGAAGCTAGAAGCTTTACAAGTTAGAAGCTAACAGGAAGTTAGTGGGAGGAGCCTTGTTTCAAACATGGAGTCGTTGCAGTCTCCTGTGAATCATAGACTTTAAGGGGGATCAGCTTTTCTCCGGGGGTCCCGTCTCAGTTCTGCTCAGCGACTCCTCGATGGAGGCTTGCAGCTTGTAGCAGGTTCACGAGAACACAACAGGAAAAATCGTAGGATCGCTTGCCTCCTAAAAAAATGCAAAACTCTGAGTGTGTTCAGAATACATTCGAGCCTCTTCTCCGTGAAGCCGAAAGATTCGATCAACACAGCAGCTCCTCTAAATGATCTGCGTCTTTACTTGTTATCAGATTTCATTCTTCACCTTCTTATCACACACAGACTTATAAAGCCGGCAGCGTTTTGAGGAGACAAAAGATCTTAATTAATACTCAAGGTCGTCCGAATTCTGTCGTGTGTCTCGGGCCGGCGTCCTGGTCCTCCCTGCGTCTTATCACCTCGTGGGAGCGCAGAGGTGAAACTGAAAAATGTTTGTAGAAAGTCAATTTATCGTAGGAGGCTGCGGTAACTGATACCGATCGTGACGAGCAGCGACTCCCGGGTGGAGGCCGGAGTTGGAAATGTTTTTGGGGAGAGAAGGAGACGAGGACGATCCTTTAAAAAGTGCTCGTCGTCCACAGAGGCTGTTTTTTTTTCTTTCTGCAGATTAGCTCTGTTTCTCCAGGGACTGATATTTTTCCATTAGAGATTAGACGGTGTTATCTCCTGTAAAGAGGGAAGGTGCTGGAGAGTCAAGGTGCTTTCAGACTCTGGAGCAACCCGATAAATATTCTTTGCAAAACTTCGGCTCCATTCGAACAATCTGTCTCTTTACTTCCTGCTTCCTGCTTCCTGCTTCCTGCTTCCTGCTTCCTGCTTCCTTCTCCTTTCCTTCATCGTCCATCTCTGATTCCTGTTCTCATTAGCAAGATTAAGCAGGGGCAAACAGAAAACCCAAAGTGAAGCCAAATCATCTGGATAGCCCCCTGGTGGTCGGCTGCTGTACAGATCATAAACCCTGCCTCCTCCATGTTAGCAGGTGGGATATGGATCAAACTAATATAGGCGTACTATCTTCATTCTCAAATATCAAAGCACAGCTCAGACACTATACATTTGAACTAAAATGCACTGGAATCAAGCGTACGTAAGAACGCCTTCACATATTTACCAAAATTTGGTAAGAACTTCAAGTTGGAATGACCTTATTAAATGATAAATATATAAATGATAAATGATATCTTAATTCTGCCTTACGGTAATTACTTAAAATGTTGACCAGTTGTCACAGATGAAGACTGAACCTGCACTACTGAATACAACCACAGGGCGGTAATTAAAGTTTTCTTTAAAGGTGACATATTATGCCCATTTTACCGCAGTTGATATGGTTCATTGGGGTCTCAATGAAATGTCTGAAACATATTTTGGTCAAAATACCACAAGGTTCATTTAAAACAGCAGCCTTTTTTACCAGCCCTCCTCAGATCGACCTGTTTTGAGTATGAAACGATGAAACCTTGGAGTTTGCAGAAACCACCGCAGCACAGACTTGTTGTTTGCACCCTCAATATTTCTTTTTTTAAGAATCAGCTCCTCAGATCGGTTATAATGTGAAGTAATTCAGAGAAAATCCCTCCACCACTTTTCGTACATTTACTCTAAACGTCTCGGACTCCAGGAGGCAAAATGCAACGTTCCCAGCTCGGTTTTTAGAATGGTTATGAAAATTGCTGAATGTTTTCGATCATATGGAATTATCCCAGTGGGATGAATCCATTTTCCAAGCGGGTCTCCCCTAAGCTGTCCCATTACAGTCGATATTATGAGGCTCTCTCCTGCCAAAGACGCTCATTTACCCTGTGGCACTCCTCCCACTACAGACGCCCACGGGCTGACATTTACTGAAGCCTCCTACTTGTGGTTATCTCGGGGGTGTTGAGCTATTTTCTGCTCACCAGGTGCCTCCGTATCTATCTCCCTCGAATTACCGTCTTTCATCCATATGCACTTTGCTTCTCTGTTCCTCAGTCGTTGTTATTGTCTGTCGCTCTTAAGCCTCATCAACTTTTCTTTCCTCTTCTTTAATCCCGCTAACAGGCAGAGGGACAGAGATTCGGTGACGGGATCCTGGCCGCAGCCGAATTACCGAGACATCCATGGTTTGTTTCCTGTCGCTGATAAGATGCTCGGAAAACAGTTTTTACTAAGCCGCGCTACACGGGAAAATCAACTCTGCTAAATATGTCCACAAATCCTCGAGGTAAACACAGTTGTTGTTTCTGTTGTGACAGCGCGGATAAATACATCAAACCAACAGCAGAGCCAAGAAGATTATGGTCAAGTGTTGCATGAATCATTAGAGTCTGCTCTGAAAGGCCGATGCATTCGCCCCAGAGGCAAAGACAAACATGACTTCAAGCCACTTTCGTGTGTCGGCTAAAAGGGAACATGAATAATGCATTGTTTAAAATACGTCTCTTTAACCTCGGACAGGTTTTCTGTATTTATTTGTTTTGCTCGCAGGGAGAAGCAGAGTTAGAGCTGACAGCTGCAGTTTCATTTCCCCACCGGGCAGATTTAGTTTCTTTGGAAAAGACGCCTCTACGTGTTTTTTATTTATTGTTTCATAATGTGGGCGTCGTGAGGCGAGAGCCGTGATTAAAGGCCGAGGAGATTTAATTGACTGGACTCGTAGGCGCGTGTTGGAAGCTGCACCGGGAGAGACGGTCAAACTGTTTAATCGATAGAAAGAAAAATGACTCCAGAAAACAGTTTGACTTCAGCAGCTCAGCGTGGAGACCCGAACGCTCTCCCTGGAATCCTAATTGATATTCTGCAGTCGTGACGACACCAGTGAGAAATCTTCCCCACGAACCCGGTGACAAATCGAACCTTAAGAGAGAAAAAGCAAACATCTGTGATTGAGTGCTTCGTCCCACGAAAGCTGAAACGCACCGGTGTTAATCTTCTTCCTCTGGCGTCCCCGTGGTATCGTTTAGTGTCAAGCATCTGACAGGGTGTGTGTGTGTGTGTGTGTGTGTGTGTGTCTGTGTGTGTGTGTGTCCAAATTCCCTTTTTTCAGTTCAGATTTGAAATGAGATTTTCTCTGCATCAAGAGAAACGATTTTCTGCACACACGTCAAAACAAAAACATTATTATGACAATTTTACAAACTAAGAGCATAAACACAATCAAGTATAATTTTCTATGTTCGTCTTAGTTTCCAAATGTTTAATATATCCAGTGCTGCATTATTTATCCTCATAATCTGGATATGATATAAATTTAATAGTTTGTGAACATTTAAACCACATTTATAAGAACTTTATAAAAAAGGTAGTTTTTAAAGGAAAACAGAAAAATTATATCATTCCAAATAATGTCCAAAAATGAAATGACGAAATATGTTTTATGTGGTTACGACCCTATATCATGCCACAGAATCTTTATCTTTAATTCATCATCCAAAGGGAACGTGAGGGAATTTGTCCCGAAGGCATCAAAGAATCTTAAAAAACAGAATTCCGTGCATCAGACTTCAGACATCATATATCAGCTCCCGAGCTCTATTATCAACAGATCTATCATCCAAACCATCTTCACCATGTTCCACCAAACCCTCTCTCTCCTCTTGTGTCCCGGCTCCACGTCTCAGACCAGGAATCGAACCCGGACCCTCGGCCCCTCACATGTGATCCATACTGCTGCTCATCCATATTGATGTGGCGTGCTCCGGTCAGCTCGGTGTTAAAGGTCGTCCTCCGCTCTGAACCATTACTCAGCCCGAGCCACATCGATGATGCTGTTTGAGCTCCAAGGTCAGAGCGCGGTGATGGATTCTTAGTTTACAGAGCTCTGAACTGAGCGAGACAGAGACGGATGGGTGGGGGGGGGGATCAGGGGAATGGCTGTTGCTCTCCAGGATCTTTCAAACTGAAGCAGCTCGAGCAGTGGAATGAAAAATGAGTGAGATGATTGAACCACAGCCAGAATCACTTTGATGGTCAGGAGTTTGTTTTCTGCTGAGCGATGAACCACCTAGTGGACGTCCTGGGAATCACATCGTACAGTCATAAGCAAAACACTTTACAGCCAATATGTTAAAATACAGGAGCGTTTGTTTGTTTCTCTGTTATTTAATAGTATCTCTCAAAAAGTATGATGGTCCCAAGTATGATTCAAGATCCAAAGAATATCGATCCTTTCTTTCTCCCTGATATCAAACCCTCCAGCTTCTACCTCTGCTTTCTCTTAAAATATTAAAGTGTCCCGAGCCAGAAGATGCAGTTACAGCTAATTTCACATCAAGTGGAAAATAAAACCCCTTTAAAGAATTTGCTAGAGACCCTTTTGCCAGTTTCCCAGAAAACGGGACGAACATTGACTCCTTGGCTGCTTCTCTCAGTCAGTAAGAATAGTAAATCCCATTTGGTCACGCTCTCCTGTTGGGGATCATTTGGTTTGAAAGGTGCAGATGATTCCTCATCGTTCACCTGAAGGAAAAGAACAACATGTGGCTCTTTTATGATTCACACCTTCACAATAAAGCAGATTCTTTCATGAAAGTCCATGAGTGTCCACCTGTTAGACGAGTCTCTCTACGGCTTCGACTGTTTTCCTGCTCTGGTCTCTGAGGTTTTAGAGTTTTGGGTTTTTTCGGCACAGCCCAAATAAAATCAATTAAATTGTATTTGTGTAGCAACTATTCCCAAATCACAGTTTGTCTCTTAGGGCTTAACGAGGTGACACATCCTCTGTTCTTAACCCTCAACAAGAGTTAAACTACCAAAAAAACGTAGGAACATCAGAGAGAGCAACATGTGATGCAAGATCAAGAGAAGTTGAGGAACATTTGGAGAGGAGCCTCCTGATCAGAAACACAAACGATGATGCGTCATGAAGAAGTCCGCTGTTTCATCCCTTAAATTCATGGGTGGAGATTTACATGATCGCCAAAGTGGCCCTGGCTCATTAGATAGCGTCTAAGCAGCTGTGTGGGCCCCCCCCCCTGCTGGAGAACAAACCCGACCACATGCTGCTCACACAGAAACACACAGATTGAGCTCCAGCATCAGCTCCTTTAGTAGATTATGGAAGAGATCATGAGAGCTGCTGGAACAGATTATTAAAGCTTCATTAGTCCGACTTCTGCTGGTTCCAGCTGCTGCTGGTTTCAACTCCACCTGTCACTTCCTCCCCTGCCCACTAGGTGTCCTCAGTGAGGTTCTCACTTGCAGCTCATGCGCCCGACGACACACCTGCTCCACTCAAGGGTAGAAACCATAAAAAGAAGAACGTTTCTCCTTCACTACAACTGTTTCCAATATTTCAACCAATATAGAACTTCAGGAATAGATGTCCCTGTTCCAGTTCCACTTCCTTGTGACCTCCTGACTCTTCCATAAAGACCATCACAATCTAAAATATATGTTCACCCGCCGGCTGCTGTCATATCAGGTAAACCCCGGCTGCAGGCTTCTCACCCGTTCGTTCCGTTCTGCCTCCTCTGATCCATGAACACCAGAAACTGCCGGAGCAGCGAACACAGATCTGGATTATTTCACGGTCACGTTCAGCAGGAGACAGCTGGTGCCTGTCAGCCGGCCACTTTCTCCACAGATGAAAAGTGTCGTGTATTTAACACAATCTGCTCTCGTCACACGCACACGGCAGATTGGACGGAATAACCTCACACATGGAGGCTGAGAAGAAATCACATCCATATTCATTTCAGCATCATTTAGTTGTTTAGTCTCGGCGGTGGCAGTCGGAGACGCTGAATCTTTTCATCAGGACTGAAGAGTCACTTCATTACCTGGATATTGAGTCGGACTGGAGAAGACAAACCTTCCTGTTCCGATACACAACCACGGATTCATTATGTTCCTTGTGTCACGTTGCACCAGGGTGACCTCTCCTCTATCCAAGCGTCCCAGATGTCCTAGATAAAGCTTCTGCTGGGGGATTCCCAGGTGTTCCCAGGTAAGATGGGATGGATAATGCTTCAGGGGAGTTCTGGGTCTACCTGGGGTCTCCTTACAGGGAGGTGTGCCCAGAAAACCTCCACTGGAAGGAACCCAGGAGGCGTCTGAACCACCCAGAGCTCCAGAGGCGAGAGTCAGACCATAGATGGATTGGTAAAACCAAAGCTTTGCCTTGCAGCACAGCTCCCTCTTCACCACAAGGATCCAGGAAGTGATATCATATTGTAATGTGATGTTCCTGTGACTTCCTCTGAGCAGCAGCAGCAGCAGCGAGACTGAAATGTGGCTGAAGGTGTTTGTTCCACCGTCAGCTGCTGATTCTTATTCAGACTGATTCCTGACAGCGTTCTGCTTCCACTCATAATGAGCTGCCACTGGGTTTGACGTTTAAATGATTTTTGTCACTCACGCTCTGTTGGCATTTCACCACGTTTCCCTCGGGCTTCACTTCCATTGTTGTAGTGTCACATGTTGATATCTGGTGACGTGTCGGTGAAAACATCATGTCACTCTACTTCCTCTGTCACCGGCTCAGTACGAGCTGAGATGACAAGTACTGACATCTCTGCTGTTTCTATTACATATATGTAATATCAAGTTAAAGTATTTATTATACTTTTACATAATGCAATATAATAATGTATGTATGCAATAATGGAATTATAGATGGATGTAGATTCAGTAGGTAGGTATGTAGGGTGTGTATGTATAAATGTACTGCCACTAGATAACTGAGAAGCTGGTTCAGTAAACATCTTGTTTGTATGAATCTATGTATCTATGGATATTACTCTGTATGTACCAGTGTTTTCAAGTTGTTAGTTTGTTTGTTCAATGGCACAAGTTGACATTTTACCTCTGATCCAGACGTCCAGATGGGAGTTAGTGGCTCCATGGCCCAGTCACCCAGTGGCTTCGTGGCCCAGTGGCTTCGTGGCCCAGTGGCTCCGGCATTCTGTGTTTTCATTACTTGATTTCCCCGGGGCCTCACAGCTCCTCGGTACATGGCCTGTTCGTCGGGTCATTACTCCAACTTCAACCAAACATAAGCATCAACAAATGACTCTGCAGCAGATTTGTTTTTCTCCAACGATGGTTCTATAAAAACCAACCGGTTATTCACCTGCTCCAGCACCACATCTCCTGCTTCTCCTGCAGGATCGTTTACTCTTATATTCCTCACTGCTGTAAACAGAACCACCAGCAGCCATAAATCACCAGTCCCAGTGTTGTGAGTGTTGGTTTCACTCTCCGCCTGCAGGCTGTCATGGCCGCCTCTTCCCAGAAGCCCCGGCGGCCCACAGCTTGTTACCGTGTCTGCCTGACTCGCCGCGGCCCCAGAGGCTCGCGGTTCATCTCTCATCCGCCGGCTACGGCAGAGCAATCTTAATCCGTCGTTTGATATTTCAGCCTCGCCGCCTAAATCCACTCCCACTCTGTTTTAATTAACTGTTCGAAATCAGAGAAAACAGTCCCGGCTGATATAATTATGTCTCTATTAGGCCCCAAAATAAAATCATTATTAAAAATGCTTGTTCCAGGCCTGAAGCTTCCAGGAGTCAACAGGGAAATAACGATGCTAAAGATGCTCCAGTAATCATGTCAACCACAAATATTTCACACGGAAATTAAGATTTTTAAGGATTTCAGCGTCCAGGCTGTTTGATTTCATTCTGATCCTCATATTCTGAAGGATATCGTGTTTCACTCCGACCTCTACGCGGAGTCTCGGCTTCATGTCCTGATTTCAGAAACCCTTCCTTAAATTTCAATGCACAATCTAATCTCCCACTTTCCACTCCCCTGGGCGCCACGTGTCTGTCGGCGGCGGAACAACAGAACGATTGTTTCTCTCTGCGACTGCGAGTGCAAACAGGGATTTTAATCAGTTTGTCCGTCGGTGCAGGATGTGGAGACGAGCACCGACTAGAACTGACGTGAAATAGAATTTTTAGAGATTTACTCTTTATTTGCTTGGGTGCTTTAAGATTCATGTCTGAGGAGGAAGTTTGGAGCTGGACTCAGGGGCCGACAAAAACTTGAAAAGTAAGGAAACCAACGCCTTTAAACTTCACTAATTAATATTTAATTCTTATTTGTTTCATTTGCAGGCCTTCAAATAAACTTATTTTATATTATATTACATTTTTACTTCTAAAACTCTCCTTAAATTTCAATTTTCGATTCCTGAGCTCCACGTTTCTGGGGAAAACAGGAACATTTGGTCTTTTATTGGATCTATTATATTTAATTGAACTGATGAAATGGAGGCAAGATGTTTTTCCCATTTCCAGTAACCAAAAAGTTTATTTCCCTAAATGTCAAATTCGCCAGTTTATTCGTTAGTCTTTCTCGTTACAATGGTCCGTCCACCACACTGTAATATTATAAACGAATGAGCAAACACACATTAATGAGGAGAACATTGTTTTTCATTGAGCTCTTTGGTTCTAATTATTAAACAAAATGCAAATCATCCATATATGGGTGTGTTAAAAGAAAGCTAATTGGAATTGTAAATCATCCCTAATGGTTGTTTTCTTTCTTCATCTTTTCCATCTTCATCTGACCTTTTTTTTATTTCTTACACTCCATATGTTTTATTTCCTATAATGCACATTGTGTTTGTATTTAAATGAGAATGCTCCGATAGAAGCTGCAGGAATAAGCCTCGGTCGCTTTGAGCCAACGCTGATTATAATTAGTGATTTATTTACAGTTTCTGCTGCAGAGTTAAAGCGATGAAGGCTTATTACACCGAGTGGGAGTGGGAGTTTGACCTTGAGCTTTTTCTACATGTTTATTTTCATCACAGTGCTGTAAAGTCCAGGAGGAAACTGAGTGGGGAAATGAAAAGCTGCTGTTTATTACTTTCACTCACTTCACTGTGTTATAATTAAGTAAATAAAATAATAATATTACACAAATAAAGTCGTAATTGAGAAGGAATTTTAGTACTTTATTCATCCCCGAAGGTAAATTAAGTTGTCATAGCAGCCGGTATATTTGAATACAATAAAATACAATAGAATAGAATAAAATTAAATTAAAAATATTGAGATAGAAAGAATAAAAAAAAAAAAAAAAAAAAATTAAGATTATATTATTAATTTATATTATTATATTTAAATATATTACATTTAATTGATATAATCTAATGAAAAAAGTCATAACATTAAAAGAATGAAGTGGTAATATTTCAAGAATAAAGTCGTAACAGATTTTTTTTAAGTCCTAATATTATGAGAATAAAGTCGTGATTGAAACAAAAGTCATAATATTGCGAGAATGAAGAGAAAACTTTTTTTTGTGTGTGAATCTTTCTTTGAAATATATGCTCCTCGTTTTAATGCAGGTGATATTCTGATCATGTCATCTAACATGACATGTTGCCTGAAATTACTTTATTCTGATAAAATTACAACGTATTTTGGTGTGAAATTACAACTCTATTCGTATAATGGTGTCTCTCTCTAAGTGGCCCTAACACTGGTTTTGTTTATAAATGCAGGAAGAATAAAATGGCAGCACAGAGATGCGTTGCTAATCTAATTGTTGTGACCACTTTGCTCTTTGCGAACGTGTAATGGATCATTTCCTCGCTGGAAAGAAAAGGCCATGAAAGAGAAATTAGCGTCGTCGAGTGGAGACATTTTAACTCTGCAATCTGCATAATGAACTTTAAGCTGCTGATTCCGACTGAGACTTCCTCTCCACTTAACTTTGTTTCTTCTTCTTCTTCTTCTTCATCTTCTTCTTCTTCTTCTTCTCTCTACAAGCTGCAGTCGTCTGATAGCAAACCTTCTGTCACGGTGCGGAGCCGTGATGTTTCTATCAGCAGACGAATTAATGAACTTCCAGCTCTTCCTCTTCTTCCTCCTCTTCCTCCTTTCACCTCCTCATCGCTTCTTCTGTCAGCCCGTCTCTTTGTCTTCCTTTCCGTCCTCTTGTCTGATTTGAGGATTACACCAGCATGGATTTCACTCGTACATAGAGTCCGCATGAAAATAAATGTGACTGTTTTGTTTTCACGTTGAAGAGTTAATTTATTATCCCAGTTTTCCTGTCAAATTCTCCTTTCGCCTCCTTTTGTTGTTTAGACTGAACCAAACAAATCAAACTGTACAACTGTCAGTCAGTATAATCGATACACCGTAGACTGTATTTAAATAATTACGACGTCGCTGCTTCCAAAAAGTTTTGCGCCCCCTGGTGGCTACAGCACAGACTCTGGCCTCAATCTCACAATATGGCAGCATTCGTATTCCGTTCTATTTTGGCTTCACTTGTGAGGAAGTAGAGACGTGTCGTCCATCTTTATTTACAGATTGTGGAACCGAAGCAAATCCACCAGCAGACATAACAGTTTTATCTGTGGGAGTTATTTCTGGTGCCGTAACACGACGAGTAAAACTTCAACTTGGAAAAACAGGAAAGATAGACGTCTGTATTTTTGGAGTGTGCTGAGGATGAGGAGGAGGAGGAGGAGGAGGAGGAGGAGGAGGAGGAGGAGGAGGAGGAGGAGGAGGAGGAGGAGGAGGAGGAGGAGGAGGAGGAGGAGGAGGAGGAGGAGGAGGAGGAGGAGGAGGACAGAATTAAGCTGAGCACAGTTGAGAAGTGTTGGAGGAATCGCAGGAAGACGAGGAGTTTGACGGGAGAAAGTGGACGTCAGAGAGGAAGAGGAAACTGACAGAAGAGGAGGAAGCTGCAGAAAGGCTGTGAAGGTGAAGGAGGAGGAGAGCTCTTTGACTGGTTTCCTCTGTGCTGCTCCCTGGAGGATCTCTATGTATCCCTCTCCTCCTCTATTCAGGATCAAATAGGGATTCCCTGGTGATGTCTCCACCTCCTGCTCCGCTCCAAGTCATTTGACATTTATTCTAAGCCAGAGGAGAATCTGTGTCTCCTCTAATGTGTCCCCTCTGCTTCTCCTCCAACCATCACTAATATCCTCCTCTTCTTCTTCTCCTCAAAGATTGTCTTTAAGCACGATCCAATCAGACCCATCTGCAAACCGACGCCCACGCGCATCACTTCTCTTTCTCTCTTTGTCCTTTTTCCTTCTCCTCCGTCTCTTCTGAGGCGGTGGAGTCAAAAGCCGGCGTCCTCAGTGGAACCGGCGCCCTGCGGTGCCGTGACTCAGCTCGCCGCCGCGGCAGGAAGAGAGAAAAAGCTTTCAGACTTCACAAACACAACCTTGTTATTCCCTCTTTCAGACTGTTACGGCTGCAAATCCTGTTCTGACCTGCTCCAGCCAGCGAGTGGAGCTTAGAGCGAAAAAGGATAAATCCATGAATCTGCACATGCAACAGATTCTAACATCAAATAGAAAGACACTGATATTGACTCCTCTTTTCATATTCTTGTGAATATGGTTCAGTTCAAACCTCTTTGAAGGATGAATCCCTCAGGGTTTCTCTTTGCCTCAGTAGAAACACACTGGATTTAACTTTCCATCTATTTCAGAATGATCTTCCTCTTCTTTCAAACGTTGATGAGATGATTGAAAGAGAAGTGAATAGATGCTGTGATGTCTCATTGTCTCCATCCTCATTAACTTTGTCAGATTGAGACAAACGTGTGACATGCCCTCGTGTTTTTTTCTCCCACACAAACTTCTCCTGTCGTGGGAACTCGTGTGTTTTTAAATGCCACAGAGCCGACGTCTCATCACAGAACAATAAAACAGATTTCACATGCAAATAAAAGAGACGCACGCTGCTAAAGGAAATGAACGGCTCCACCAGGGTCATTTGTGTCTGGTCTCATCTCAATTTACGAGGCTCACACGAACGCTGCTGGTAATTTCACTCTGATTGTTTCGTCCTCGCTGAGATTTTCTTCTGGAGTGGAAATTAAATCAATAGATGCAGAGACGCCCCTGCGACACTTCACTTCTACGTCTAAAAATACTTCCGTTCCTCAAAAGAGCAAAATCAAGGACAAAGCTGATCTGAGTCGGACAGTTCAGAGACAGATGGATCACAGCAGCCGAGGCCTCCTGCAGCTTCTCCTCTCTCGCTGACCTGCGCTGCCACGGGTCAACGGGCCAGATTGTGTTGTGGTCACAAGATATAAAACCGGAAAGTCTGGAAACTCGCTCCGTGGCTGAGTGTCACGGACACTAATTGGTTTTTCTTCCTGAGGTGGAAAACACACGTGAGCGATACCGATCTGCTGGATCCACGGCTGAAGCTGCAGGTGATTGACAGGAGAGGGGTGAGAGACGGAGCTCGGGGGGGACTGAGGTGAAGGGAGAAGGATGAGTGTTGAGCCAGGAGCCAGGAGCCAGGAGCCAGGAGCCAGGAGCCAGGAGCCAGGAGACAGGAGACAGGAGACAGAACCAGGAGCCAGGAGCCAGGAGCCAGGAGCCAGGAGCCAGGAGACAGGAGACAGGAGACAGGAGACAGGAGACAGGAGACAGGAGACAGGAGACAGGAGACAGGAGACAGGAGACAGGACCCGGGAGCCGGGAGCCGGGAGCCAGGAGACAGGAGACAGGAGACAGGAGACAGGAGACAGGAGACAGGAGACAGGAGACAGGAGACAGGAGACAGGAGACAGGAGTCAGGAGACAGGAGTCAGGAGCCAGGAGCCAGGAGTCAGGAGCCAGGAGCCAGGAGCCAGGAGACAGGAGACAGGAGTCAGGAGCCAGGAGCCAGGAGCCAGGAGACAGGAGCCAGGAGCCAGGAGCCAGGAGCCAGGAGCCAGGAGCCAGGAGACAGGAGACAGGAGACAGAACCAGGAGCCAGGAGCCAGGAGCCAGGAGCCAGGAGCCAGGAGCCAGGAGACAGGAGACAGGAGACAGGAGACAGGAGACAGGAGACAGGAGACAGGAGACAGGAGACAGGACCCGGGAGCCGGGAGCCGGGAGCCAGGAGACAGGAGACAGGAGACAGGAGACAGGAGACAGGAGTCAGGAGCCAGGAGCCAGGAGCCAGGAGAACCAGGAGCCAGGAGCCAGGAGCCAGGAGCCAGGAGCCAGGAGCCAGGAGTCAGGAGACAGGAGCAAGCAACCAGGAACCAGGAACCAGGAACCAGGAGAACCAGGAGAACCAGGAGAACCAGGAGAACCAGGAGAACCAGGAGAACCAGGAGAACCAGGAGCCAGGAACCAGGAGAACCAGGAGCCAGGAGACAGGAGACAGGAGACAGGAGACAGGAGACAGGAGACAGGAGACAGGAGACAGGAGACAGGAGTCAGGAGACAGGAGACAGGAGACAGGAGCCAGGAGCCAGGAGCCAGGAGCCAGGAGACAGGAGACAGGAGACAGAACCAGGAGCCAGGAGCCAGGAGTCAGGAGACAGGAGCAAGCAACCAGGAACCAGGAACCAGGAACCAGGAGAACCAGGAGAACCAGGAGCCAGGAACCAGGAGAACCAGGAGCCAGGAGACAGGAGACAGGAGACAGGAGACAGGAGACAGGAGACAGGAGACAGGAGACAGGAGACAGGAGCCAGGAGCCAGGAGACAGGAGCCAGGAGCCAGGAGCCAGGAGCCAGGAGCCAGGAGCCAGGAGACAGGAGACAGGAGACAGAACCAGGAGCCAGGAGCCAGGAGCCAGGAGCCAGGAGCCAGGAGCCAGGAGACAGGAGACAGGAGACAGGAGACAGGAGACAGGAGACAGGAGACAGGAGACAGGAGACAGGAGACAGGAGACAGGAGACAGGAGACAGGACCCGGGAGCCGGGAGCCGGGAGCCAGGAGACAGGAGACAGGAGACAGGAGACAGGAGACAGGAGACAGGAGTCAGGAGCCAGGAGCCAGGAGCCAGGAGAACCAGGAGCCAGGAGACAGGAGCCAGGAGCCAGGAGCCAGGAGCCAGGAGTCAGGAGACAGGAGCAAGCAACCAGGAACCAGGAACCAGGAGAACCAGGAGAACCAGGAGAACCAGGAGAACCAGGAGAACCAGGAGAACCAGGAGAACCAGGAGCCAGGAACCAGGAGAACCAGGAGCCAGGAGACAGGAGACAGGAGACAGGAGACAGGAGACAGGAGACAGGAGACAGGAGACAGGAGACAGGAGACAGGAGACAGGAGACAGGAGACAGGACCCGGGAGCCGGGAGCCGGGAGCCAGGAGACAGGAGACAGGAGACAGGAGACAGGAGACAGGAGTCAGGAGCCAGGAGCCAGGAGCCAGGAGAACCAGGAGCCAGGAGCCAGGAGCCAGGAGCCAGGAGCCAGGAGCCAGGAGCCAGGAGTCAGGAGACAGGAGCAAGCAACCAGGAACCAGGAACCAGGAACCAGGAGAACCAGGAGAACCAGGAGAACCAGGAGAACCAGGAGAACCAGGAGAACCAGGAGCCAGGAACCAGGAGAACCAGGAGCCAGGAGACAGGAGACAGGAGACAGGAGACAGGAGACAGGAGACAGGAGACAGGAGACAGGAGACAGGAGACAGGAGACAGGAGACAGGAGCCAGGAGCCAGGAGCCAGGAGCCAGGAGCCAGGAGCCAGGAGCCAGGAGCCAGGAGCCAGGAGCCAGGAGCCAGGAGCCAGGAGCCAGGAGCCAGGAGCCAGGAGTCAGGAGACAGGAGTCAGGAGCCGGGAGCCGGGAGAATCAGGAGCCAGGAGCCAGGAGCCAGGAGCCAGGAGCCAGGAGCCAGGAGCCAGGAGCCAGGAGCCAGGAGCCAGGAGCCAGGAGAACCAGGAGCCAGGAGCCAGGAGCCAGGAGCCGGGAGAACCAGGAGCCAGGAGCCAGGAGCCAGGAGCCAGGAGCCAGGAGCCAGGAGCCAGGAGCCAGGAGCCAGGAGCCAGGAGCCAGGAGAACCAGGAGCCAGGAGAACCAGGAGCCAGGAGCCAGGAGCCAGGAGCCAGGAGCCAGGAGAACCAGGAGCCAGGAGAACCAGGAGCCAGGAGCCAGGAGCCAGGAGCCAGGAGCCGGGAGAACCAGGAGCCAGGAGCCAGGAGCCAGGAGCCAGGAGCCAGGAGCCAGGAGCCAGGAGCCAGGAGCCAGGAGCCAGGAGCCAGGAGCCAGGAGCCAGGAGCCAGGAGCCAGGAGCCAGGAGCCAGGAGCCAGGAGACAGGAGCCAGGAGCCAGGAGCCAGGAGCCAGGAGACAGGAGACAGGAGACAGAACCAGGAGCCAGGAGCCAGGAGCCAGGAGCCAGGAGCCAGGAGACAGGAGACAGGAGACAGGAGACAGGAGACAGGAGACAGGAGACAGGAGACAGGAGACAGGAGACAGGAGACAGGACCCGGGAGCCGGGAGCCGGGAGCCAGGAGACAGGAGACAGGAGACAGGAGACAGGAGACAGGAGACAGGAGACAGGAGACAGGAGACAGGAGTCAGGAGACAGGAGTCAGGAGCCAGGAGCCAGGAGTCAGGAGCCAGGAGCCAGGAGCCAGGAGACAGGAGACAGGAGTCAGGAGCCAGGAGCCAGGAGCCAGGAGACAGGAGCCAGGAGCCAGGAGCCAGGAGCCAGGAGCCAGGAGCCAGGAGCCAGGAGACAGGAGACAGGAGACAGAACCAGGAGCCAGGAGCCAGGAGCCAGGAGCCAGGAGCCAGGAGACAGGAGACAGGAGACAGGAGACAGGAGACAGGAGACAGGAGACAGGAGACAGGAGACAGGAGACAGGACCCGGGAGCCGGGAGCCGGGAGCCAGGAGACAGGAGACAGGAGACAGGAGACAGGAGACAGGAGTCAGGAGCCAGGAGCCAGGAGCCAGGAGAACCAGGAGCCAGGAGACAGGAGCCAGGAGCCAGGAGCCAGGAGCCAGGAGTCAGGAGACAGGAGCAAGCAACCAGGAACCAGGAACCAGGAACCAGGAGAACCAGGAGAACCAGGAGAACCAGGAGAACCAGGAGAACCAGGAGAACCAGGAGCCAGGAACCAGGAGAACCAGGAGCCAGGAGACAGGAGACAGGAGACAGGAGACAGGAGACAGGAGACAGGAGACAGGAGACAGGAGACAGGAGACAGGAGTCAGGAGACAGGAGACAGGAGACAGGAGCCAGGAGCCAAGAGACAGGAGACAGGAGACAGGAGACAGGAGACAGGAGCCAGGAGCCAGGAGCCAGGAGCCAGGAGCCAGGAGCCAGGAGCCAGGAGTCAGGAGACAGGAGTCAGGAGCCAGGAGCCGGGAGAATCAGGAGCCAGGAGCCAGGAGCCAGGAGCCAGGAGCCAGGAGCCAGGAGCCAGGAGCCAGGAGCCAGGAGCCAGGAGAACCAGGAGCCAGGAGCCAGGAGCCGGGAGAACCAGGAGCCAGGAGCCAGGAGCCAGGAGCCAGGAGCCAGGAGCCAGGAGCCAGGAGCCAGGAGCCAGGAGCCAGGAGCCAGGAGCCAGGAGCCAGGAGAACCAGGAGCCAGGAGCCAGGAGCCAGGAGCCAGGAGCCAGGAGCCAGGAGCCAGGAGAACCAGGAGCCAGGAGAACCAGGAGCCAGGAGCCAGGAGCCAGGAGCCAGGAGCCGGGAGAACCAGGAGCCGGGAGAACCAGGAGCCAGGAGCCAGGAGCCAGGAGCCAGGAGCCAGGAGCCAGGAGCCAGGAGCCAGGAGCCAGGAGCCAGGAGCCAGGAGCCAGGAGCCAGGAGCCAGGAGCCAGGAGCCAGGAGACAGGAGCCAGGAGCCAGGAGCCAGGAGCCAGGAGACAGGAGACAGGAGACAGAACCAGGAGCCAGGAGCCAGGAGCCAGGAGCCAGGAGCCAGGAGACAGGAGACAGGAGACAGGAGACAGGAGACAGGAGACAGGAGACAGGAGACAGGAGACAGGAGACAGGACCCGGGAGCCGGGAGCCGGGAGCCAGGAGACAGGAGACAGGAGACAGGAGACAGGAGACAGGAGACAGGAGACAGGAGACAGGAGACAGGAGTCAGGAGACAGGAGTCAGGAGCCAGGAGCCAGGAGTCAGGAGCCAGGAGCCAGGAGCCAGGAGACAGGAGACAGGAGTCAGGAGCCAGGAGCCAGGAGCCAGGAGACAGGAGCCAGGAGCCAGGAGCCAGGAGCCAGGAGCCAGGAGCCAGGAGCCAGGAGACAGGAGACAGGAGACAGAACCAGGAGCCAGGAGCCAGGAGCCAGGAGCCAGGAGACAGGAGACAGGAGACAGGAGACAGGAGACAGGAGACAGGAGACAGGAGACAGGAGACAGGAGACAGGACCCGGGAGCCGGGAGCCGGGAGCCAGGAGACAGGAGACAGGAGACAGGAGACAGGAGACAGGAGACAGGAGTCAGGAGCCAGGAGCCAGGAGCCAGGAGAACCAGGAGCCAGGAGACAGGAGCCAGGAGCCAGGAGCCAGGAGCCAGGAGTCAGGAGACAGGAGCAAGCAACCAGGAACCAGGAACCAGGAACCAGGAGAACCAGGAGAACCAGGAGAACCAGGAGAACCAGGAGAACCAGGAGAACCAGGAGCCAGGAACCAGGAGAACCAGGAGCCAGGAGACAGGAGACAGGAGACAGGAGACAGGAGACAGGAGACAGGAGACAGGAGACAGGAGACAGGAGACAGGAGTCAGGAGACAGGAGACAGGAGACAGGAGCCAGGAGCCAAGAGACAGGAGACAGGAGACAGGAGACAGGAGACAGGAGACAGGAGACAGGAGCCAGGAGAACCAGGAGCCAGGAGCCAGGAGCCAGGAGCCAGGAGCCAGGAGCCAGGAGCCAGGAGCCAGGAGCCAGGAGCCAGGAGCCAGGAGCCAGGAGCCAGGAGCCAGGAGCCAGGAGCCAGGAGCCAGGAGTCAGGAGACAGGAGTCAGGAGCCAGGAGCCGGGAGAATCAGGAGCCAGGAGCCAGGAGCCAGGAGCCAGGAGCCAGGAGCCAGGAGCCAGGAGCCAGGAGCCAGGAGCCAGGAGCCAGGAGCCAGGAGCCAGGAGCCAGGAGCCAGGAGCCAGGAGCCAGGAGCCGGGAGAACCAGGAGCCAGGAGCCAGGAGCCAGGAGCCAGGAGCCAGGAGCCAGGAGCCAGGAGCCAGGAGAACCAGGAGCCAGGAGAACCAGGAGCCAGGAGCCAGGAGCCAGGAGCCAGGAGCCAGGAGCCGGGAGAACCAGGAGCCAGGAGCCAGGAGCCAGGAGCCAGGAGCCAGGAGCCAGGAGCCAGGAGCCAGGAGCCAGGAGCCAGGAGCCAGGAGCCAGGAGCCAGGAGCCAGGAGCCAGGAGCCAGGAGCCAGGAGCCAGGAGACAGGAGCCAGGAGCCAGGAGCCAGGAGAGGCCGGGACGGGACGAGGAGAGGGTTCAGACCTGAAGTTCAGACCTCGAGATCAGATCTTGTGTTTCTCTGAGACGAAGCCAGAGAGGAACTGCAGTATAGCTGTGGCATTAGCAGGTTGTCAAGTTCCTTCTTGTCTGTTTTACTTCCTCTAACGGCCACAGTCTCTATTCGGTCTGTGGAGGTTTATCAGAACCACTGCATGCGTTAAGGTGGACATTATGTGCTGATGAATAAAATGTCCAGATCAGGCTCAGACCATTTGTCTACATCGTGACATTTTGAAACTAACAATTTAGTAGCACTTAAATGGCACTTACTTATCGCACTTTGTAGTTTTGCTACATTTTTGAAGGAATTGTACTTTCTTGATTCTTGTTGATCTTGGTTTGTACCCTCGGGGTTGAATGCTTTGGATAAAAGCGTCTACTAAATGTAATGTAATGTAATGATGACAAGATGATTTATTTATCAGACACTTTGAATTCTGTGGATCCGTCAGAATTCACTATGTCCAGATTGATTCTTCACTTTCACACAGTTTGATTCTTCACTGTCTCACTCATCTGTCCTCGTGTCCTTCAGCTCTGAACCTCGTGGCCTCAGCTGATGTCAGGTCAGCGTTTCTCCTCCGAGTGGATCTTTCCTGCTTTAACAAGTTTCTTGTTGGCAGTTTCTCTCCCTTTATGTTTTCAGAGGTGTGGGATTTTTCTCTGCCTTATTATTTTGCTGACTGAGGTGGTCTCACTTTCTTTAATGGCCGACCTGCAGCAGAACTTCTGAGGTGTCGTCCAATTAGAGACGACACCTCAGCTCCACAGCACAGGAAGGAGTTGGGGAGGAGAGAGAGTTTCTGTCCTTCTCTGGAACATTCATGGTGCTTTTACTTTGAAACTGACCTAAAAGGCAACGAACGGTGGAATGTGTCTAATTCCTCTTTCTAAACTAAAACCACGAGGGATTTACTCTGTGACTGCAGGATATTAAAAAACAAGTTTTCCTTTCCTCCTCTGTCCCGTGAAGGAAAGACTGCGACTCTCCAGGATTCTGTAATTAAAGTATTACACTGTACAGAAGGCTGCTGTGATACCTCCCTGGTAATATGGTCAAACCAGGCTTCGCTCCTCCAAGAGAAAACATGTTTTTCCTTTGGTCGAATCCACCTTTTGTCGCAGGTCCGTCTTCGTCCCTGATTTTTAATCCGTCTCTTTGAACTCCAGCTCTACTTTCCTCCCCTTGTGCCTCCTCTCGATAACATTTACAGGGAAATAAGCTGTTTGCGGAGACGCTCACTCTGAGGATTCACTTCTGATGATGCTTCAAATCACCTTAAAGCATGAACCCCCCCCCTTTCAGCTCCTGGTTCGGCTGCTGGTATTCTTAGACAATCCCAGCACTGTGGCCAAATAGATAAAACTCTGCAAACGGGTAAAAATACTTTGACTGTGTCCTTGTTGTTTTGCACAAGTAGCTTCTCTCCACTCTTCCTCCTGCAGAGAAGACGAGCAGCACCTTAGAGACTGTGTTACTGCTGGCATTTCTTATTTGTTGTTGTTCTGCTGGTGGTGGTGGGTGGGGGTTTGGGGGTTTGGGGGGTAATCTGCAGCTGCTGCCTTCACCGTCCTGCAATTGTTGCAAAAAATTGATTTCAGTCTCTGCTGAACAACAATGCAGCGGCAGGCCGACGGGTTGATTAGCTCCTCACAAAGAGAGACAAGCGCCCAGATCTCATCTCACATAGAGAAAAGACCATTTCACTGGAAGTATATGGGGAGGAAAAGGAGGAGGAGGTAGAGGAGGAGGAGGAGGAGGAGGAGGAGGAGGAGGAGGAGGAGGAGGAGGAGGAGGAGGAGGAGGAGGAGGAGGAGGAGGAGGAGGAGGAGGAGGAGGAGGAGGAGGTGAGCGCTGCTGCAGCTCAGGGATTATTTAGAGAGAGGTGGTTGGAAATAAACAGGTTGAATATAGACCAGCCTGTCACAAAATGATCCATATA